>NW_012114699.1:491533-493639 GCF_000951035.1 Colobus angolensis palliatus | reverse complement strand
GGCCACTGCTGCTCTACAGAAAGAAGAATGAAACACAGAACAAAGTGGTGCAGAGGCAAGCAGTAGAGAGAGAATTCACATCATGTTTATCCTATGGTCCAGTTTATCTTTGAAGGTCACCTATATTCAGGAACTTGGGTTTTTTGAGACACCCTGCATCTCTACTAAAAAGAAAAAAAAAAAAGGTCGGGCTCAGTGGCTCACACCTGTAATCCCAGTGCATTTTGAGGCCGAAGTGGGCTAATCACTTGAGGCCAGGAGTCAGAGACTAGCCTGGCCAACATGACGAAATCCCATCCCTACTAAAAATACAAAGATTAGCCAGGTGTGGTGGTGGGCACCTGTAATCCCAGCTACTTGGGAGGCTGAGGCACAAGAATCACTTGAACTCGGGAGGCAGAGGTTGCAGTGAGCCAAGATTGCACCACTGCACTCCAGCCTGGCCAACAGAGTGAGACTCAGTCTCAAAACAAAAAAAAGAAAAAGAAAAAGAATAAAAATCCCCTTTTTGTTTAATATGTAAAATTGGGATACCTACTCTACCTTCTACGGCTGGTTTAAAAGGATCTGTAAATTTTGTCAATGTATAAAGGCTTTAGTCCCCTGCCTGGCACATAGTAAATGCTAGATAAGGATTTATTTACGTTTGTCTTCTGTTACTTGCGACCAAGAATATCCTAACAGAAGGATTCAAAGTGCACACCCAAACTCTGTGGGAAAGGCTGTGAACAAATAACAGTGTCCACTATAGATGCAAAAAAGGGAGACAACAAGGGTCTTTTTGCCTGCTGCCAAGATAGAGCTGGTTTACTGAGACAGGAGAATTGCAATAAAGAATTTAATCATACACATAGAGCCAACTAAACAGGAGAACAGAGTTTTTTGTTGGAGGTGGTTTTGTTTGTTTTTGTTTTTCGTTTGAGACAGAGTCTCACTCTGTCACCCAGGCTGGAGTGCAGTGGCACGATCTTTGCTCACTGCAACCTCCGCCTCCCGGGTTCAACGGATTCTCCTGTCTTAGCCTCCTGAGCATCTGGGACCACAGGCACACGCCACCACACCTGGGTAATTTTTGTATTTTTAGTAGAGATGGGGTTTCACCATATTGGTCAGGCTGGTCTTAAACTCCTGACCTTGTGATCCGCCTGCCTTGGCCTCCAAAAGTGCTGGGATTACAGGCGTGAGCCACCGCGCAGGGCTGGAGAACAGAGTTTTGAGTAACAAAAGACTGATTTGAGTAATCAGTCTCCCTGAAAATTCAGAGACTAGGGTTTTTTAAGAATAATTTGGGTTGGGCGCAGTGGCTCAAGCCTGTAATCCCAGCAGTTTGGGAGGCCAAGGCAGGTGGATCACCTGAGGTCAGGAGTTCAAGACCAGTTTGGCCATCTTGGTAGAAACTCCGTCTCTACTAAAAAAAAATACAAAAAATAAGCTCCTGTAATCCCAGCAACTCGGGAGGCTGAGGCACAAGAATCTCTTGAACCCAGGAGGCAGAGGTTGCAGTGAGCCGAGATGGCACCACTGCACTCCAGCCTGGGCAACAGAGACTCCGTCTCAATAATAATAATAATAATAATAATAATAATTTGGCAGGCGGGGGACTAAGAAGTAGAGAATACTGATTGGTTGGGTTGGGGATGAAATCACCTGGAGTCAAGGGGTTCTTCTTGCTGTCTTCAGTTCCTGAACTAGTTGAGCCAGATTTCTGGTCTGGGTGGCGCCAGCTGACCCCTCAGAATGCAGTGTCTGAAAAGCATCCCAAACACCAATCTTAGGTTATACAATAGTGATGTTATCCAGAAGAGCAACTGGTGAGGTTAGGAATCTTGTGGCCTCTGGATGAAAGACTCCTAAACCATACTTTCTAATCATGTGGCTAATCTGTCAGTTTTACAAAGGCAGTCTCGTCCCCAGGCAGGGAAAGCCTTTGTTTGGGCAAAGAGCTATCATCTTTGTTTCAAAGTTAAACTATAGACATGAAGTCCTTGCCCATGCCTATGTCCTGAATGGTACTACCTAGGTTTTCTTCTAGGATTTTTATGGTATTAGGTCTAACATTTAAGTCTCTAATCCATCTTGAATTAATTTTCGTACAAGGAGTAAGGA
>NW_012114699.1:477821-489288 GCF_000951035.1 Colobus angolensis palliatus | reverse complement strand
TGTATCCTAGAACTTAAAGTATAATAATAATAAAAAATAAATAAAAAGTAAAAAAAAAAAAAAGTTAAACTATAAACTAAATTCCTCCTATAGTTAGCACAGCCTACACCCAGGAATGAGCAAGGGCAGGTTGGAGGTTAACCGCAAGATAGAGTCGGTTAGGTCAGATCTCTTTCACTATTATAATTTTCACAAAGGTGGTTTTAAACATATATGTCAAATGTAGTGTGCATCCCATCACTTGGACACATATTTTAGCATTTCTTTTAATGTTCAAAATGACTTTTTTTGGGTTTTTTGGTTTTTTCTTTTTTTTTTTGGTTTTTTGAGACGGAGTTTCGCTCTTTTGCCCAGGCTGGAGTGAAGTGACATGATCTCGGCTCACTGCACCCTCCACCCCCCAGGTTCAAGTGATTCTCCTGCCTCACCCTCCGAGTAGCTGGGATTATAGGCTCCCACCACCAAGCCCAGCTAATTTTTGTATTTTTAGTAGAGATGGGGTTTCATCATGTTGGCCAGGCTGGACTCGAACTCCTGACCTCAGGTGATCCACCAGCCTCAGCCTCCCAAAGTGCTAGGATTACAGGTGTGAGCCACCACACCCCGTATGACTGAGTTTTCACAAACCCATATTGATGGGAAATTCAGCCTTTATATTGGGGTCCCTTAGAATATAGGATATCAGATATACACTCTGATACCACCACTCAGCTATGGTCCCTGGGGTACACTATCACTCACAGGAATGCTGGGGCATGGTTGCCCCAAATGTTTCAAGATAAAGTCATCCTGAGGTTTTCCAACTTTCACACACATGAATCCTTTCTTGCGGCTTAAACCTGACCACTGGAGGGGCTGTGTTGAGGACTGGGAGTCCTGAGGTGCAGGGAGGATTGGAGGATGTTTCTGCCAAATCTCTGCACCTCAGGACTCCCAGTGTATGGACCAGTCACTTGGTCCTGTCTCCTTCTATCTCAAAAGTTTTATTGCTTTTTCCCAACCCCTGGAATTGGCCAGGACCAGCCTAGACCATCCCAAACATGTTACAGTAACTTTGGGCCTCAAATAGAAATTCAGTCTGAAATTCAGGATCTCGATCTCAATTTAGTAAAAGGCCATTCTGGTGACTTGCCCGGAACAAAGAAAGAGAGCCACAAAGGGAATCAATGCATTCACTAAAAGTGGCCAGCAACCTCCAAAAGCTTGCTTCCCTACTTAGGAAACAAGTAGAGTCCTTCTTCAGCAGTACTCAGAACATGTAGGTTTGCCATCCCTAAGTTAGAGACTAAAAAGACATTGGCACCTGAAGAGGCAGGGAGGAGGGTAGGAGAGTTAAAATTGATGGACTGAAAACAAGACTGGATGCAACAAAGACAAACCGCAACTTTGCCTATTGCCAAGTGAATGCAAATCAAGAGAGATTACACAGGCAGGGAGCTGAGGTTACCAGAGCTAAATAGATGCAACATTGCGGGAACATTGCCAGGGAACCCACAAACCCTGCTCCAAGGTCTGTGAAGCGTTCTGCTCGCTTAATATCAACTTAGGAACAAGAGCCTCATCCCCACTGGACCTACTTATTAAGCGTATACTAGAGCATCAGTTCCCAAAGTGTGGTCCCCAGATCAGCTGCAGCATCACCTGGGTACTTGTTGGAAATGCACATTTTCAGGCACCACTCCAGACTTGCTGAATCAGAAACTCCGGGGGTGGGGCCCAGCAGTCTAGGTCTTACTCACCTCCAGGTGATTCTGATTACATGCTCAAGTGTAAGAACCACTGGCCTAGTTCTATTTTAATCATGAAACTCTGCGCTTTGTGCCAGGGTGGGGGTGGTGTTGCCAAATAAAACACCGAACACCCAATTCAATTTGAATTTCAGATAAATGGCCATTTTTTAGTATAATATGTCCAAAATATTGCATAGGATATAATTATGCTAAAAATGTTTTTTTTTTTTTTGAGACAGTGTCTGTCACCCAGGCTGGAGTGCAGTGGCGCGATCTCAGATCACTGCAGCCTCAACCCCAGGGCTCAAGTGATTCTCCCACCTCATCCCCCTGAGTAGCTGAGACTATAGGCACAGGCCACCACACCTGGATAATTTTTTTTATTTTTTGTAGAGACGGTGCCTCCCTATGTTGCCCAGGCTGGTCTCGAACTCCTGTACCCAAGCGATCTGCTGGCCTTGGCCTCCCAATGTGCTGGGATTACAGGCATGAGCCACTGTGCTCAGGAAAAAAAGCATTTTTTATATATCTAAAATTCACATTTAACTGGCATTCTGTATTTTTATTTGCTACATCTGGTAACCCTAGGTGGGAGGACTTCAGAGAGGATTATGATGGCACAAGCCTAGCCCTCAAGGGTCCCCCAGATCAGTTGGGTTTGCAAAGCTTTGACATAAATCAGATACAGAACAATTCCAAAAAGAGTGTACCATGTAGATCACAGATTCTATGAGCACCTTGAACTCTAAGCAATTCTAAGCAAGCACAGAACACTGGGAGGTAGGATAAACCAAAAAAGACTTTAGGAATTGGATTTGAGTTCACAGTTCAGAATCAAGGGGTCCCAGCTGCTGTTATTTTTTCTCTGTGACCGAACTCCTGCCTTGTACCCACAGGCACTTTTGTGTGAATTAGGAAAAGGAGCCCTTTCCTGGGGTCAGAGACAGCATTGCTTCTGGTGCACAGCTTGGAGCATGAATTCCAGGCTGGAGTTCAGCCCCCACTCACCCTCTCAGTTGGGCACAAGCTGCACAACCCTTTCTGGCAGCTCTGAGCCTACTGCCCTTGTGACAGGTCTGCTTTTTGCCGACTAACTTGGACCCATTCCAATTGCTTACACTCTATCTGCTTTGTTTTGGGATCTGGCCGTCAGTGGGGAGGGCTTTCCCCCCACCATCAAGGCTCAGTTTTCTAAAGCCATGTTTGACAAAAGCATCTGCGTGCAAATTCCTTTGTTCATAATGGTGGCATTCAAGTTGAATTGCGCATGAAATTGTCTTGCTAAAGTAGCGGCTTTCTCTATATAAAAGAGGGCAAGAGAAATTGAAGGATCTGATTAGTTAATAAGAATTCTGAGTGGTGGAATTCCAGATTAGCATAAAACAATTTCTTGTTCAGAGCACGTGCAGCACAGAGCAAAAGAATTTTTTTTGTTAAAGCATTTAGTTCTAAAATAGTATAATCACAATAAGACATTCCAATGTGTGAATTATAGTATATTAAGTCATGACTAATTGCATCGATTTGCATTCAGGATTTTTAACATCTGTGTGGTAATTATCCTAATCCAATTTGTTATGCAGAATACAATCAATGTTATGTATGTTAGTGTTTAGGGCCCCGACACAATTTCCTGTAATAAAAGGGAATGAAATACAAAGGTAGCTCAGGTGGAAAGACAAGCACATATATTATAGATATCAAGCTCCCTTTCTTGATCTCCAAAATTAGCTGGGGGAGCGGGGAGTGGAGATCAAGCAAATTTAATTAGCATCTTAAAAGGAGGCCCAAGAAAAGAGAGAGCGATCGAGCGAGAGCGCTCCTGAGAACTGAGAGCAAGCTGTATTAAACCCTCAGGAAGATTTTTTTTTTTTCTAACAGGCTGTGGCTTTCAGAAGCTGCCAGAAATAATGTCCTGACCTCGCCTGATAATGAGCCAATGAGACCATGTTTTGCTGACATAGTGCTATTTCAGTAAGGGTTGCATCTTACCTGGGAGTCAGGGTTTAGTTTTAAACCTTTCATTTTTCTGTCCTTTTAGGAAAAAGAACTCTGCCTAACATCTCCCAGAAAGTCCTAGGAATCTGGGGCATAGCAAAGTAGCTGAGCCGACTTTAGGCATAGGCAAAGAAAGCTATCTATGTCTGTGTCATTTGTAAGATACTAAAGAGCCCTCCTCCACCTCCATACAAGCGCACACGCATGCACATGCACACACACACACACAACCTTGTGGCCCCTTCTCAGATGCCTGAAATTCCTACTTTGAGGCATCTAGTCTTTTAATTTCTGGATTTGTCCCATTTTAAAATGCCAGTTTTCCTTAACGATGCAAATATTAGCAATACTTAACCAGCCTATTGCAAGAGAAAAGCTTTTACTTTTTGGGGGGTTATTTTATTTCCTCAAATAACTTTGTATCAGAGAGCAAGTTTTAATTCAGAAGAGAGTAGAGAGACTGTGAGGGTCTTAGATGTCTGAGGGGTGGCCAGGTGTGGTAGCTCACGCCTGTAATCCCAACACTTTGGGAGGCCGAGGCGGGCGGATCACCTGAGGTCAGGAGTTCTAGACCAGCCTGACCAACATGGAGAAACCCCATCTCTACTAAAAATACAAAATTAGCCAGGCATTGTGGCACATGCCTGTAATCCCAGCTACTCGGGAGGCTGAGGCAGGAGAATTGTTGAACCTGGGAGGCAGAGGTTGCAGTGAGCCAAGATCACGCCATTGCACTCCAGACTGGCCAACAAGAGTGAAACTCTGTCTCAAAAAAAAAAAAGATGTCTGAGGGGCCAAAGAGTTCCCAAAGACGGGAGGGTGGGGGGAAGGGAGGGGGAGGCCTGAGAAGCAAAGGTGGTAGATATTCTAGACAGTATTCACTTACTTTGCCATTTTTATGAGTAGACAGACAAGTCCTGATAGCCGCACTGCCTTCCCTCTGCGTCCCCCAAGGGTGGAACTCACGTCTGTGGGAAAAAGGAGCAAAATAAACACTGGATCTGCTCCAGCCTCCCCTATTTCTCCCTACTCCTCTCTATCCCCTCCCAATAGCCAGTTCCCATTCCCTCTCTATTATCCTCTTGGTCAATCCATAGTATAAAGCTGTGGGTCCTAAAGCTGGCTGATAATAAGAATCACCAGGGAGCTTTTTAAGCATATAGATACCTCATCCAATTCCTCATTAGTTCGCATTTACTAGGTATGGGAAAGAGCCCAGGCATAGGTATTTTTCAAGCTGCTTCCCAGGTGATTTTAATGAGCAGCTCTACTGTGCAAACACTGGCATCTACTTCAGTTTTCCACCAGGTGTGCCTGCCTATGAGTAGAGCATGCAAGTGGAGGTTACAGTGGTATGGCAAGTGCCAGACATAATCAAGCTTCTCTTAGTCATTTTCCATCCATTGACCCCTTTACTCTGTAAATGGATTGGCTATAAATCCCCACTGGTCCTTGTTGTACTTAGAGTTGAGTTCAGTCTCTGTCCCTTATTGCAGCAGCCTTGAAGAAAGTCCTCCTTACCACTTTAATAAGTGTCACAATAATCTTTCTCTAACAGGCCCTTAGGGAGAAATTACCTCTGCCAGCCACCAGGGTTTTATTTAACCAACTGCTTTCTAGTTAGTCAAAGCCTGCTCCAGCACACTAAACAGGACCCCGTTGGTTCCACCCAGGTGCCTAATATACAAGCAGGAAAGACTCTGCTAAGGACTGGCAGTCCTTGTTGGGAATTTGTTGCCAGTTTCCATGAGCAAAGTTCTAAAATTCCCATCATTCAAACAATCATTTACTCTGAGTCTTTCTGTGCTCGGAACTGGGAAATAAGACTAAGCCCCTCTGCCCCTAACATTCACAGAAAAGCAGGGAAGAAGATAAATAAACAGGCCAGGCACAGTGGCTTACACCTGTAATCCCAGCACTTTGGAAGGCTGAGGCGGGTGGATCATCTGAGGTCAGGAGTTCGAGGCCAGCCTGGCCAACATGGTGAAACCCTGTCTCTACTAAAAATACAAAAAATTAGCCAGGCATGGTGGTGCACGCCTGTATTCCCAGCTACTCAGGAAGCTCAGGCAAGAGAATTGCTTGAACCTGGGAGACAGAAGTTGCAGTGAGCCGATACCGCACCACTGTACTCTAGCCTGGGCGACAGAGTAAGACTGTCTCAAAAAAAAAAAAAGAAGATAAGTAAACAGACAATTACAACACATTTGGGGACTGTGATCAGCTTATTGTAACCATCTGCTAGAAGGTGAGAAGCCAGCTGTAACAATTAATCTGTTAAAAAAAAAGTATTTATTAGATCACATCTAGGAGGTAATTCCTTCACCTTGTTTAGCCCTGCAGAGCTCCCCATGCTTCCTACTTGTCCTTCTGCAATAACACCCCAAAACACACAGCTTGTTCTCAGGGTTTCCTTCTAACCCTTAGCACACTGACTCATCCATAGCTAACGTCAGCCTACAAGATAAACTCAAACTTGTTAACCTGCCATTTCAGACACACCATGGTCCTGAAAGGATGGCTTCATCTGCATGAACATCATCAATCAGCAAGGCATGCTGGACATCTATATCAGGAAGTTAGAAGACAGCACACTGCAGAACATTCCTTGATTCCTCTGTCCACACTCCCTGTTCTGGACCTTGGTCAGTGGGAAAAAAAATTCTGGAGGGGCTTCCTGACTCCAGAGAAAAGAACAACACTGGGCTCTGAAAAGTGAGGCACAAAAAAGCCTGAGAAGCTGCTAGGACTATCAAGTCCTCTAACCGACTCGACCCCATGAAAGAGCTCATTGTGACAGCTGTGGTGTCTCCCCTTTTGGGCAACAAACTATTCCCTCCCAAAGGCCCAACAAAGGAGACAGAGGATGAGGTACTAGAAGTTTCAGGTTGCAGAAGGGTAACCAGATATCAGGGATTCCAGTCAGGTGCCACTCAAACACTACTTTGCATAGAAACCTTGAGGCCTCTCTCAGCCTCCATCTCATCATCAAAATGGAGATGATACTGCTTTCCTGAGAGATGTGATCAAGGATTTTAAAATGCTGTACAAACTGCAGCCAGCTATTCAAACACAAGGACTTGTTATTACTATTATGATGGACCCTGAAAGGCATATTGAAAAAGTTTTATAACAGCCGGGCACAGTGGCTCATGCCTGTAATCCAAGCACTTTAGGAGGCCAAGGCGGGTGGATCACTTGAGGTCAGGAGTTTGAGACCAGCCTGACCAACATGGTGAAACCCCGTCTCTACCAATAATAATAATAATACAAAAAATTAGCTGGGCATGGTGGCGCATGTCTGTAATCCCAGCTACTTGGGAGGCTGAGGCAGGAGAAGTGCTTGAACCCAGGAGGTGGAGGTTGCAGTGAGCCAAGATTGTGCCAAAGAAAAAAAGAAAAAGTTTTATAACAGCACATGTGTGGGCAACAGGTTGCTTCCAGGAATAGGAACAAGAAGAAAGGACAGCACTAACTCAGACATGGGCTGTCCAAGTCACCTCTCCCCCAGGGCCTGGGTGCTTGGTGGAATAAATAGTCTCTGTTACCACTCTTTCACACCCCTTGTCAATATGGCAATATGGCAGCAAAGCACCTGCTATATCAACCACAAATACCAAGACCTAACTACAAATAACCACTCAGTGGCCTCCCCTTCTCTTTTTGAAAGCTCATTATTGCGGGGAGCAGTGGCTCATGCCTGTAATCCCAGCACTTTGGGAGGCCAAGGCTGATGGATTGCTTGAACCGAGGAGTTCGAGATCAGCCTGGGCAACATGGTGAGACTCTGTCTCTACAAAAAAAACTTAAAATGAGCCAGGTGTGGTGGCATGCTCCTGTAGTGCCTGCTACTCAGGAAGCTGAAGCGGGAGAATCACTTGAGCCAGGAGGTTGAGGGTGCAGTGAGCCGTGATTGCACCACTACTCTCCAGCCTGGGTGACAGAGTAAGACCCTGTGGGGAAAAAAAAAGAAGAAGAAAGAAAAGAAGAGAGAGAAAAGAAAGAAAGAAAGAAAGAAAGAAAGAAAGAAAGAAAGAAAGAAAGAAAGAAAGAGAGGAAGGAAGGAAGGAAGGAAAGAAAAGAAAAGAAGAAAGAGAAAAAGAAAGAAAAACAAAGAAAGGATAGCTCCCTATGTTGGATATCTTATCCAAAGAAAGGCTATCTCCCAGTCACAATTTAGTACAAAAAATTGAGAGAGAGGGAGGGAGGGGGAGAGAGAGAGAGAGAAGAAAGAAGAAAGAAAGAAAAGAAAGAAAGAAGAAAAAGAAAGGAAAGAGAGAAAGAAGAAAGAAAAGAGGAAGAAAGAAAGAGAGAAAGAGAAAAAGAAAGAAAGAAAGAAAGAAAGAAAGAAAGAAAGAAAGAAAGAAAGAAAGAAAGAAAGAAAGAAAGAAAGAGAAAGAAAGGGAGAGAGAGAGAAAGAAAGAAAGAGAGAAACATCAATCCTGGTCCTGGCGTGCCCTGAGAAACATCAATTTAGGGGCACTGTGGTGATGGAGAGTCTTTGTAAGGCTTCCTTCCTGAATTTGAACCTGCAGACAGGGCCACAGGCTAACGAAAGAACTAACTGAAGTATGTCTGGTACATCTGCAACTTTTCAGCAAATGACTCCCCACCCATCCAGAATGTCCCCACCCTGCCCTTGTCTTGCTCAGAGCCCTAGGGGGAGAATGAGCAATACTGTGTCCCTCTGATGTGATATGTTGGCTAACAAGTCATACGCTCCCTCTGAAGAGAAGAAGACATTACAGACTTCCTGGAAGGCCTAGAGGGAGATTTATTTTAGGGGTGGAGGAGCATAGAGCCTTGTCAATTTCCCTAAAACCCCGCCCTATAGATAGACACCTTCTGGTAAGGAGTACCCCACTTTGTTACACCTCTGAAAGCCCCACAAAAATCTCTTTCAGTTATCATCATCAATCACATGTCTGCTTGTCCCAGCCCTGGGGAATTTTGTCGTAACACCTATATAAGTCAGTGTAGCAGAGGAGAACTGCTGTAGACTTCTATTGTGTGGTGCTTATTTGGAAGCTCCTTAATTTTTTTCTTTCCTTCTAGGCAACATATCAGACCGATTTGATAAGGGGCAAAGTCTGGAGAAAGAAGTAGCAAGGGGCTACACCCGCTTGGCATCCTTTCCCCTTTCCTTCCCTGCCATGACTTGGGACTTCCAGACAGAGCCTGCGAGGCTAACACAAAATCCTGAGTAGAGGTTGTAGCTCTTTGGACATGAAAGTATCAGTAGGAGTCCGAGGTCTGGGAGGTGGGGAAGGGGTAGGTTAGTGGAAGAGGCTCAGGTCACAGTTTACAGCCTGGTTTTCAAAGGGTCGAAAATTCTATTCTATCTTATCACTCAGGCTAAAAAAGAAGAGGGATAGAAAATTGGAGAGAAAGATAAGTGGAAACCAACTCAACAACATAGGGAGATATACTCAGATTGTATTCTGAGAGGGCCACACCGTGTAAATTAAAAGAACAGACTCTAGCCCAGCACTGTACAATAAGAATTCTCTGTGATGATGGCAGTGTTCTATATATGCACCATCCCATACAGTAGCCACTAGCCACATGTGGTTGTCAAGTACTTGAAATGTGGCTGGTGTGATTGAGAAACTGAATTTTTAATTTAATTTCATTTTAATGTATTTAAATTGAAATTTAAATAGTCACCTGTAGCTAGTGGCTACCTTATGAACCAGCACAGGTCTTGGGTTACTACATTCTCTGGGTTCAAAGCCCCATTCTGCCTCTTGTTGGCTTGGGGACTGTGCAGAATTACTTAACTTCTCTGTGCTTCAGTTCAACCATCTGTGAAATGGAAATAGTAAGAGTTCTCACAGGATGGTTGTGGGGATCATATGAGTTAACAGACATGTGTGTGTATTTATAAAGTGATTAGAGAAGTACCTGGTATATAACAAGTGCTATACATAAATTTTTTCCAATTAGAGACACTCAGTGTAGAAACATTCCCTACCCACGTGGGACCTCTGCAGAGGGAAAGAAGCCTCTCACTGCTACAGAGACAGCAGACAGAAGTCTAACACTCTTCTTAAGCCAGATTTTAGGAGAAATGCAGTTCAAATCATTACCCTTGTCAAGGAAGGCTGAAAGCAGTGTATGTGGCAGTATGCAGAAGGAGGTACTCAACCCTAGCCACTGTCTGGTTGTAGCTCTTCGTCACAGACACACAGAACACTCCTCATCTTTTCAAGCTCATCCAGTTACAGGTAAGTGAGATAATTCTCACAGACAGATGCCCCCAACCTCAGCAGTGAGAAAGACAGTGAAGTGTCATGATAAGAAGAGTTTGGGGGCAACAGTCATGGAAATCTGAATTTGAATCCCAGTCTAGCCACTAACTGATAGAGTGAGATTAGGCAAGGGACTTACCTTCTCTGTGCCTCAGTTTCTCCACCTGTAAAGTGGAGCTATATTAATTCGTATCTTCCAAGATTGGTGTGATGATAGAAGGGAGTAATATGAGCAAAGCACTCAGCACCGGTGCCTGGTAGTTTCTACTTTTATCATCCTTATCTGTATGTTGGAATGAGAACCAATCCAAGGTGAATGGGTGAGTAGAGCTATTTTGCAATCCATCATCAACAACTCTCTGAGCTTAGATGGGGGGATAAGGAAGTCTACTTCCTAATGCCCAGAGAAGCAGAAATCAATTGTAAAACCAGGGCTAAACCCCAGTCCCACTGCCTTTTAGCTCCAGGCCAGGCAGCACCAGAGGGCTCTTCCAAAGAGCCTGCAGGCTACTAATTTCTGATGGAGTTGTAGAGGGTTTATTTTATTTATTTATTTATTTTTAATAAATCACTCTCAATGTAGGAAGCAGAAGTGCAAGTTACTTCATTAAAAGCACTCACACATAACTGGATACATTTACATATTAAGCAGGCAACTGAGACGCTAATCTTTCTATTTTATGTACAGCTGTAATCATTACTCAGCATCAGAATGCTTGTTAAATACTCAGCCTACTACAGAGAGCTCTCAAATCTTTGCAAAGTACAGGTGACAATGTGAAAGTACTCCCATTCACAAGCTGGATGTAATCCCCTCATCATCCCTTAGACCCTGGCGACAGTGTATGCAGGCGCCTCGAGCTCACTCAAGTCAGCTCTAAGCATAGACAAAGATATGACTGCAGGTCTTTCAGCACGAGTTTCAATGTATCTGATTAGCTGACTCTCACACGTACAGGAAGCAGGTCTCTGTTGTTTTGTGCATTGTGTTGTTGGTTTGGAAGTGGAGCAAAGAAGAAAGACATAAAAGTTCAGAGCTCATGGCCGGGCACAGTGGCTCACGCCTGTAATCCCAGGACTTTGGGAGGCCAAGGCGGGCGGATCACGAGGTCTGGAGATCGAGACCATCCTAGCTAACACAGTGAAACCCTGTCTCTACTAAAAATACAAAAACTTAGCCGGGTGCGGTGGCGGGCGCCTGTAGTCCCAGCTACTCAGGAGGCTGAGGCAGGAGAATAGCGTGAACCCGGGGGGGCGGAGCTTGCAGTGAACCGAGATCGCTCCACTGCACTCCAGCCTGGGCGACAGAGCGAGACTCCGTCTCAAAAAAAAAAAAGGAAGAAGATAAATAAACAGGCCAGGCACAGTGGCTTACACCTGTAATCCCAGCACTTTGGAAGGCTGAGGCGGGTGGATCATCTGAGGTCAGGAGTTCGAGGCCAGCCTGGCCAACATGGTGAAACCCTGTCTCTACTAAAAATACAAAAA
>NW_012114699.1:474038-477771 GCF_000951035.1 Colobus angolensis palliatus | reverse complement strand
AAAAAAAAAAGTCCAGAGCTCTGAGCAGCAGGGGGACTATCTGAGGGTCCAGCGCCATCTGCAGTTGCAGGAAGAAAGGTCAGTAGTGTGGCTTAGAGTAAAGGAAAGCAAAAGAAAGGAAAGCCTAAGAGAAAGTTGGCCTTCATAAAGCACTGTTGCTTCAAACCAGCCCTGAATTCAGCCCCACTACTTAAAAAATAACTTCAGTCCAAAACCCAATCAATACCAAACCAGACAAAAACATAAGAAAACTACAGACCAATATTCTTCATGAACATAGACAGAAAATATCTCCCCACCAAATGTTAGCAAATTAAATCCATCAATACATAAAAACGGATAATACCTCATGATCAAGTAGTGTTTATCCAAGGAATGATCTCAATAGATGCATTAAAAATTTTTGATAAAATGCAGATCCATTTATGATTTTAAAAAAACTCTCAATAAACTAATAATGTAAAGAAATATCCTCAACCTGATAAAGCGCATCTATGAAAAACCCACAGCTAACATCATACTTAATGGTAAAAGACTGAAAACTTTTCCCCTAAGAAGAGGAACAAGATGTCTTCTCTTGCCACTTCTATTCAACATTGTACTGGAGGTTCTAACCAGAGCAATTAAGCAAGGAAAAGGAAATAGAAGACATAAATATTGGAAAAGAAGAAATAAAACTGTCTTTATTCACAGACATCATGATCATTTAACTAAAGAATCCCAAAGAGTGTACAAACAAGCTCCTAGAACTGAGTTTGGCAAAGTCATAGGATACAGAGTCAATATATGAAAATTAATTGCATATCAATCGGAAACAGAAATTTAATAACAGTACCATTTATAATAACATAACATATATGAAATACTTAGGAATAAACTTACAAAATATGTGCAAGACGTGTATGCTGAAAACTACAAAACATTGATGAAATAAAGAGGACCTAAAAAAACTGGAGAGGCATTCTGTTTTCATGGATCAGAGACTCAATAGGGTCAAAATGTCAGTTCTTCTCGAATCGGTCTATAGATTCAACACAATCTCAACCAAAAAGACAGCAGGCTTCTTTGCAGAAAATGACAAGCTGATTCTAAACTTTCTATGGAAAAAGCAAAAGACATAAAAGAGCCAAGGCAATTTTTCAAAAGAACAAAGCTGGAGGACCTACATTTTAACTTCAAGACTTATTACGAATCTACAATAAACAAGGCAGCGTCGTGTTGGCATAAGGCTAAATATATAGATCAGCAGAACAGAATAGAGGTCTATAAGTAGACCCATATATATGTGGTCACTTGATTTTTGACAAAAGTACAAAAGCAATTCAGCGAAGAAAGGATAGCTTTTTCAACAAATGTTACTGTGACAATTTGACATCTATATGCAAAAAAAAAAAAAAAAGCCTCAGCCCTTACCTTGTATCATATACAAAATTAACTCAAAATGGCTCATAGATATGATGTAAAAGCTGACACTATAAAGCTTCTAGAATAAAACACGAGAGAAAACGCTTCGTTTTCAAGAGTTTGCCTCTTTGCCTCTCTTTGCCTCAAGTTAGGCAAAGATCTATTAGATATGACTCCAAAAAACATGAACAATAGAAGAAAGATCAACAAATTGAGCTTCATGAAAATTACAAACTCTTCAAAAGATAAGACTAGAAAAATGAAAAGGAGAGCCACAGACTAGAAGAAAATATTTGCAAATCACATATCTGATAAGAGGCATGTATCCAGAATATATAATTAACTCTCAAAACTCAATCATAAGAAAACAAACAACCCAGTTTAAAAATTGGCAGCAAGGATGAGTAAGTTCTAGAGATCTGCTGTACAACATAGTGCCTATAGTTTACAATACAGTATTGTGCACTTAAAAACTTAAGACAGCAGATCTCATGTTAAGCATTTGTACCACAATAAAAGGCAGGGAATGCAAGAAAATTTTTAGTGGTGATGGATATGTTTATTACCTTGATTGTGGTGATAGTATCATGAGAGTATGCATATGTCCAAACTCATCAAGTTGTATACATTAAACATGTGCAGTTTTTATATGTCTATTACACCTCAATAAAGCTTTTAAAAAATGGGCAAAAGATTGGAATAGACACTTCACCAAAGAAGAGATACAGATGACAAATAAGCACGTGAAAAGATATTTCACATCATTCATCATTAGGAGAATGCAAAGTAAAACTACAATGAGTTAAAATACACATCTGTTAGAAACGCTAAAATTAAAAGGAGTGACATTATCCAAGTATTAGCAAGGATGAAGAGCAACTAGAATTTTTATGCATTTCTTGTGGGAGTTCATAATGGTACAACTGCTTTGGAAATAGTTTAACAGTACAGAGGAGGAAAAATAATCTCTTTCCTACCAATTCTAGTTTCATGGCTGAGACCCCTGTAACAAAAACCAGATTAACAAGAGAAAAGCCATCAAGTTTATTTAATATAAGTTGTACGTGACAAGGAAGGCTTCATCAAGAAATGAAGACCCAAAGAAATAGTTAAACCCGAGTATATTTCATAGTAGGTTTGATGAAGAGTGGACAATCATGGAGAAATATGATAAAAAGACAAAAGGGTATGATCTAATGGTAATAAACTGGGGGAAACTTAGCAAGGCCTTTCTGTTCAGATTTCATTCTGTGTCCCTTTGTCTTCAGAGATAAGGATGTTCCTTTCTTCCAGGTATAAGGAAGGCACCTCTCACATGAAGGTCCTATGACCTATTTCAGGGGAAGGTCCGAAAACCTAGGAAGGATTTTGTTCAAAACAACAAAGTTGGAGGACCTGCAAGTTTGGATTTCCTTCCTAGGTTTTGTGACCTGCTTCAGAGGAGAAGGGCAGGGGGAAGATGGGAGTGACTTTCCTGCTTCTGCTGTTTTCTCAAATGCAAAGATGCCATACTTTGAAGTAGCATATACTGAACCCCATTAGCAGTTTTTTATAAAGCTAGAGATACACTTACCATATGACCCAGTAACCCAGTGTCTAGGTATTTACCCAAGAGAAATGAAGATACACGTTCACACAAAAGCCTGGAAGTAAATGTCTATAGCAGCTTTACTAATTATCACTCAAAGCTGGGAAGAACCCAAATGTCCATCAGCTGGTGAATGGATAAACAAATTGTGACACATCCATACAATGGAATATTACTTGGCAATACAAAGGAATGAACTAACACATGGATGAATCTCAAAACACTGGGAGGCTAAGGCAGGAGGATGGCTTGAGCCCAGAAGTTTGAGACCAGCCTGGGCAACATAACAAGACCCCATCTCTACAAAAAAAAAAGTTTAATTAATAGGGCATGGTGCCATGTGCCTGTAGTCCTAGCTACTCAGGAGGCTGAGATGGGAGGATTGCTTGAGCCCAGGAGTTGAAGGCTGCAGGGAGCTATGATTCTGCCATTGCACTCCAACCTGGGTGACAGGGTGAGACCCTGCATAAAAGAAGAAAGAAAAGGAAAGAAAGAGAAGAAAAGAAAAAAGAAAGAAAGAGAAAAAGAGAAGGGGAGAGAGAGGAGACAGAGAAAGAGAGAGAAGGAGAGAGAAAGAGTGAAGGAGAGAGAGAAAAAGAGAGAAAGAAAGAAATGACAGAAAGAAAGAAAGAAGGAGAGAGAGAAGGAGAGAGAGAAAGAAAGAAAGAAAGAAAGAAAGAAAGAAAGAAAGAAAGAAAGAAAGAAAGAAAGAAAGAAAGAAAGAAAGAAAGAGAAAGAAAG
>NW_012114699.1:463502-473988 GCF_000951035.1 Colobus angolensis palliatus | reverse complement strand
AGAAAGAAAGAAAGAAAGAAAGAAAGAAAGAAAGAAAGAAAGAAAGAAAGAAAGAAAGAAAGAAAGAAAGAAAGAGAAAGAAAGAAAAAGGAAAGAGAGAGGAAGGAAGGGAGAAAGGCATTGTGCTAAATGAAAGAAGTCAACCTAAAAGGTTATACATTCTATGATTCCATTAATATGACATTCTGAAACTGCAAAACTGCTGGAATAGAAAATAGATCAGAGGCTGCCAAAGGTTGTGTATGGAGAGAACAGACTGACCACAAAGAAGCACAAGAGAACTTATTGGGGTAATAAAAATATCCTCTCTTGATTGTGTTGGTGATGACATAATAGGATATGTTTGTTGAAACTTATTTGCATTTTAAAAAGGAGAATTTTACTGTATGAAAATTATACCTCAATAATCCTCACTTACATGAAGTTAATCCTATATGTGAGCCTGAGGTAGAGAGGAGATCTACGAGGCTTTTCTTCCTTAGCTTGCCTTCCATAATGATGGTATGCATGGTTGAGAGGAGTGTCTCACATTCACGAAAGACCTCCGTCCTTGCTTTGCTTGCCAGAATGCCAACTACGTGGGAAGTTTGCCTTTTGGGTAACAGTAGGGCAAAGTTGATGTAGGGAAGAATGAGGGAAAGGGAGGAGAGTTAGCATTGCATAGTAGTTTAGAGCACAAATGTTGATATCAAGACCAATGTGGGTTCAAATCCCAGCTTGCTATTTCTGAGCCGTGTGACCTTGGGTACCTACTTAGTGTCTCTGAGCCTCAGTTTCCTTATTTCTAAGACAGGATCTGTAATACCCAGCTATCTCCCAGCATCCCTGAGCAACTCAAATAAGCTAATATATGTGAAAGTATCTGGCACACATGTATAACACATGTGAGAGGGGATAATAAAAGAGATAATGAATGTGAAAGTACTTGATAGATGATAACCATTCTTATTCCTAAATCAAAAGATGATCTGGGGTAGAAGGAGAGCAGTCTGGCTGATAGGAAAGATATGTGGGCGGTGTTGATGCCTCCCACCTGCAACCACATACAACTCTACTCTCCACTTCTGGCATTACCCATTTAGTGGGTGACCTATATTCCGGAATTTCCAGGACAGCCACAGATCTAGTCCTTCCCCTCAGGGGACCACGTGTCAGAGTTGGGGAAAGAGAGGGACTGTGGTCAAAGAACATATTCCTGGCCTCCCCGACCTGCATCCTCTGCATTTCTCTCCTTTCCTCTCCTCCTCTTCAGTGGAGATTTGCTCAGACTTCTTTCATATGAAATCAAACAGAACTAGAAAGGTAAATCTCCTGGGTGGAAAAAAAGGAAACAAAAAATCACCGGCTCCGTACAATACATTTGAACACCAAATAGAAATAGTTGAGAGATCACTGCTGTTCTAGTTATCTGTGACACCCCTCCTCTCCCCGCCACATCCCTTCTCCGGTCCTCCCCCATCCTCTCTCCCCTCCTCCCCCATCCTCTCTCCCCTCCTTTCTCCAGAGGTGGCTAGGGTTGAAAAACATTTGTCTCTCAGCTGATCATCTGGGACTGAGGAGAAAGAGGAGAAAGTGAATGAATTATTTAAGTTCTGCAGCGTGTGTGTGTGTGTGTGTGTGTGTGTGTGTGTGTGTGTGTGTAGGGGGTTCAGCCCCCCTCTTTAATTAATGAACAATCTGGCCCATTGCTCCTCCCATAAGTATGCAAAATAACTTCATTTGAAATCCCTGATGTTGAATGTACTCCATGGGGCACAATCACATTGCTGCCCCTTGTTTTGCATAAGAAACCGCTGTTTCCAAGATAAGAATCTTTTCATTTAGCTGTCATGAGCTCATCCTTTTTCCTGTGCATTGTGGCTCCTTCTCCTTTGAGTCAATACCCAAACAATGACTGCCTGTGCTCCGGCACCCTTCTACCCCCAGCCCCGGAAGACAGAAGGCTGAGGCCTCCGGAAGCCTGCCTAGGCAGGCAACCCAAGTTCTTTTCAGGCCTCAGATGTCAAGAGGGCAAGCAATAAGAAGATCTGAGACCCCTGAAAATCTACTGGCTTTAAAGTAGACCCTGGGAAAGAAATTCTGAATAGCATGGTGTGTGTGGTAGGGGGCGGACAGGCACTGCCCTGAGATCATGAACTTAAACAGTCTGGAAAATCTAAGGAGAGGGAGTAAGGACCCACAAATGTGCAAAGCTGCTGTGTCTCTCTTCCTCTGTCCCTGATCACCAGACTGCATCCTGTTCCTGCCCTTTGGTTTGGAACAACCACGCCCACAGCAGAAACCACACAATGGCACTTGCACTTCAATGAGAAACTAGAGAGGCCTCAGATTCTCTGGAGTCCAAACCCTTTCCTCGGTCTGTATGTGGGTAAATCAAGGCTTAGGGAGGGGAAGCAGCTTGCCTAACAGCACTCAGATCGTTGAAGAGGTGGGTGCTAAAACTCCAGAGTCATGCTGTTTATTCTACCACACATGGCTGCCTCTGGAGAGAATCAATAACATTTGTGTACAAAGCACTGAGGAAAAAGACAAGATAGGAGATTAAATGAGATCACAGTAAGCTACAAAGCCTATACAAACAGTAGGGGTTTTATTGCTAGCTTCCTCATTTATAGGCAATATTTTCAAAAGATCCAGGAATAGCAAAACTTCACCTTTACTAGTGAAAAAGGACTCTGCAGAAGGCAGTGAGTTTCCAAGACAAAATGTATGTAGTCTCTTTACCTTGGGGAAAGTGCCTACGTGGTCACATCAACTCAGCACTCACTCATTATTTCCACTTTGGGGAGAGGAAATAATGCACCAAAGAAGCTTTAATTAAGCTATAGGTAACTAACACTTGTCCAGCAGGAGGACTGGGGCACTGAGGCCCACAAGAAATAAGAATAAGAAAGGTCCTGCCTTTAGAGAGGTTATAAGCTGTTCGATAAGCTGTTTGGTCTCTGCAATTTGATCAGAAGCCCCTCCAGCAGAGGAAAGAGGTCCCAGCAGGTGCCCCCTTACTGATTGGCTGGTTAAGTAGGCTAGGAAAGACCTCTCACACTGATTCTGATGTGTTCCCAGTGCAGCTTTTTCTCCATGTTTGGTGTAAAGGAACCTTTATTATATTTCAAACAAACAGTTCCCCTGTGACCCTGAGAAAGCTCCAGTGATTCCCAGCGTGTCTGGCCACCTGTGGCCTTCAAGGTGGCGGAGAGCATTTTCCTCTTAACCGCCAGAAGTAATGTTTCAATACCGGTAATGATGTTGCTAAGAAAAACCACAGTCAGAAGGAAAGTTTTCCCTCACCTTCCCATCAGTTTGGGGGCAGTCAGAAATCTCACATCATAGATAGAAAAGCAGCAGTAGAAGAGGAAGTAGGAGACCTGGGTGCCCATCCTAACTTGGCCCCTTACTAGTGGTAAGACTTTAACAAATCATGTCTATCTCTTGGCCTCAGTCTTTTCATCAGTAAAACAAGGGCATTGACTTGAGCAAAGGCTCCCAAACTAAGGTTTGGAAGTCTGAATCTTTTCAAATGTTGGGTTGGAGTGAGGGGTAGATATAATATAATACAAGAGATACCTGGTAGCAAAAAGACAAGAAACAATGGACTGGATGGACATTTTTTTGTTCTAATATTTCATGATTCTAGGAAATCCAGTTTTTGTTCATGAGATGGGCTTTAAAATGAAACAGGTGTTTGTTCTTTAAAACAATTTCACTTCCAATTAAATTGGGCAAATTGAACACATGCACTTATCTGAGCTCCTTCCTAAGATCCCACAAAAAAAGAACAGGGGATTAAAAGGCCAAATGTAGTGAGTACAAAGGAAAAAGGAGGAGAGGCTACAATAGGCAAGACAGCACACACACACACACACACACACGCACATACACACACATACATGCATGTACATGTGCAAATATGGAAACTAGAAAATGGCTAAATGAGTGGTTTAGCAGATTTAAAGAAGCCAAAACCCAAGGATGCGGTTTATACTCCAAACCTCAACAAGCTCAGGTTTTGAGGGTACCAGTTATCTCTGAAAGTGGGAGTTTTGGTATAGAGTTGAAAATAGGATGATTGATTGAACATATTGATAAGAAACACTTAGCCCCCAGATCCCTCCCTCCATCCCAGCAGGGGAGAAAACATTTAAACCAAGCACAGCTGAGGGCCCACTGAGAAGCCATGTTGAAAACTGTGATTAAGTTGAAGTCTGCCTTCTGAACATTGAGACCTCCAGTCCCCATTCTTGACTCAGTTCCCAAAATACCGACAGCCAGGTTACACATGCCAAGCGGAAGATTGGAAGATTCCACTCTGGGAAACTGACTGAACCCAGAGAAATAATTCAGATGATACTGAAGAAGCAGGCAGGATGTCAAATGATGTAGGGTTTTGTAGGCTGTATTATAGTTTTTGGATTTAGCCTAAGGACCAGAAAGTCATTCGGGGGTTTTAAGCAGGGGAACATAATCAAATTTGCATTTTTTAAAGATGAAAAAGGAACTAGTGTGGATATTCAAAAAGTGAAGACCCTGTACCACATCTTGACCAGTTTCAGAGAGGAGAGGAGCTGTACAGAGATGTGCTGGAGGAGTGCCTGTTGGTGCCCAAAGACATGGGATGCTGAAGCAGTGCAGAATGCCACCTGGAAGCTTGTTGGTAATGTGCCTGATCCTGTTTAAGAATGTAGATCACTGGTGGTGGGGTGTTGAAGTGGCAGGTGGGAGAGGAGACTCATGTAGTTTAGAGACTGTTTACGTTAATTGAGCAAATAAGTGAAGATTATATTGTAGATAAGTGGCAGGTTTCTCACTGTTGGAGAAGATACTAAAAATAGAAAGGATGAAGACCAGACTGAATGTTAACATTCTTGGTTGAAATTGGAGGTTTGGTTATAAATTCATGTTTTAAATATACATAGTCAGAGAGATATAAAAATAGTTATAGATGTATGTATGTGTATATATGTACATGTATGTATTAATATATACATACATATATTTTCCAGCCCTGTCTGCTAAGAGCACCTGCAAGCAATAATAGCCCAGCAGCAATGAGCCCAAGAGCTCAGATAATAGTTTTCATATACCACCCTCCACTAAAGCAAGTGCTCAAAGAATAATGGGAACAAGTCAAAAGGACACTGAGACCACCTTGAAAGGGGCTCCAAGTGGTCAAATCTGGGAAAATTTGAGCATCAAAATAAACGTTGATAGTAATGGATCACAACCAATCATACAAAATAGGAATCCATGAGTCCATATTGACATAAATAAATAAATAAATAATAAAGGATAGGGCAGACTGTATCTACAAAGATACCCACCACGATATATTCTATCCTACAGACTGTTCTTACAATGTGATGCTAACAATCTTCCCATCAAGTGATAAGAGCTATGTCCCCATCCATTGACCCTATATGGATATTTATGACTCCCTCAACCAATAGAATACAATGGAAATGAAAACTGTATGACTTCTGAGGTTGTATTAGAAAAATGCCATGCACTTCTACCTTGCTCTCTTAGGATACTTGCTGTTGAATCTCAACCCCAATGCTGGGATGAAATCAAGCAGCTACATAGCAAGGCCTCATGTGAGGGTTCTGCCTGGCATCCTCAGCTGAGGTCCCAGCCAAAAAACAGCACCAACTAGTCAGTCATGTGAGTGAACCACCTTGGAACTGGATCCTCTAACCCCAGCTCACTGCCCCAGCTAAAATATCACCTTGCCCAGATTGCAGATTCATGAACCAAATTATTGTTTTAAGCCAGTAAATTTGGCTTGATGTACAGCAATAGATAACTGGAACAGAGGAGAAGCCCTTCTGTTCCATACAACAGAATGCCAACTAATAAGTGTAGAAAGATTGATGGGAATGAGAATCAACATTTGGCCACCATAACAGCAATGGTTGATTCAGGCAGTTAAGGGTGGTGGGTAGAAGATCGATGAGAAACAGGATGTTGGCATAATCTGGGAATATCTCCCCACAAAATACTGATCAATTACAAAGAGAAAAAAAGGGACATTGTTATGCTAGAGAAACCTGCAGACACCAATATACCCTGTGATTAGAGTTAACACTACCAGTGACAGGATGGGTTGGTATTGTGTGCCCTCTGATGCAATGCACCAAGAAGAACACAGCATCATTTCTAGGGTATTCCTGCCAAGAAAATGTGGACTGAGTCTAGTCATGAGGAAACGTGGCTCATCCTACAAAATGTAAAATCAGTAGTTGTTAAAACTGTTGAGGACATGAAAGACAGGAAAAAACCTATGGAACTCTCTCCGATTGAAGGAGCCTGAAGAGATATGACAACTAAATACTAGATGGACATTGATGACAACTAATTGCTGGTAACTAAGTGTTCCTGGATGGAACCATGGACCAGAAAGGAAAAAGAGACATTGTTGGGACAGTTGGCAAAGTTTTAATTGGGTCTGCAGATTGAGTGGTAGTGTTGTACCAATGTGGATTCCCTGACCTGGAGAGCTGTATACTGGTAGGTTAGGAGGGTAGACTTGCTAGGGGAAAGACACTGGAATATTTAAGGATCACAGAACATCATGTCTTCACTTACTCTCAAGTGGTTCAGAAAAAGACTGATGTGTGTGTGTGTATATATATATATACACATTAATATAATAATGTTTATATATTTATATATGTAATAATGTTTATATATATATGAGAAAGAGGGAGCAAATGCAGTAAAATGTTAAGAATCTAGGTGAAACAGATGTGGAAGCTATTTGCACTGCACTTGTAACTTCTCTGTAGGTTTGAAAATATTTCAATATGCAGTATTTTTTAAAACCACACAATTGCTTATTTTACCAAACCATTTCAGATCAAAGACTCATTGCTTAATTTCAACTACTCAACCAATTTTATTCTTCAGGGCAAAGGGGTAAATATACAGCATGCATAACCCCAAACCACAGATATGCAAATCACATTGCAAACCAGGCCCCAATTCATACTAATTCATCAACATTTCCATGCCTAGTGCTACATCAGCACTCTCAACTCCAACCAAGATACCAGGGTTCACCAACTTCACTTGCAACATTGCAGGTGCTCATTGCACAAAACAGCCCCACCCTTGATATGATGTAACAAAAAGGTTCTCCTTTGTGGTAATAGTCTTTATCTGTCATCTGTAAGTTTGGCAAAACTGTAACATCTGTCTCTTATGCCCTTCCCTTTTATTTTCTGCATGGCTCTTCCTTCTGTCACCTCATTTTCTGCTCCTGATGGCTCAGGTGGTTATTTTGTGCTCTTGCAGCTAACATCTTACATAGAAGGCCTGCCCTGTCTTCTCTCGAGATTGTCCTGGTCCACAAACAGATAAGTTTGATTACAGGGATATTCAAATAGTAAGTAACTATACAAAAGAAATTCAACAATATTAATAATTAAATAATACAAATTAAACCACAATGTAGTTATTAATTTTAAATTAGTACCGGTCTTTACAGCAGCATGATGGTAATACATATAGAGGATTATGAAACTATTCATGCCTTGTGTCATGCATTTTGATACAATAATCCTACTTTTAAAGCAGTTACCAGAAACATTATTCAGAAAATAAAGTGTTATTTATAATGTTGAAAAGATGCAAGTAATGTAAGTGTGTAATGTTCATGCATTTTTTCAACAAATAATTACTGAGAACTTTCTATGACCAAGTATCTGATAGAATAGAGCAATGTTGAAATGTTATGACAAATCAACACAATGAAATGTTGTATAACCGTTAAAATACTAAGTAGAATCACCCATAGAAAAATGTTTATGGAATGATGTCAAATAGAATTCAAAACTTTATAAACACTACATAGACTATGTACAGACTGTAAATTATAATAAATAATATAATAAATAAAACTTTGTATGGACTGTAAAGTATAATAAAATTTAAAAATTTTATAGGCACTATATGAAACTATACAAGGTATAAATTAAAATACAATAAACTTTGTTAGTTGCTTAAGTGTCTCATTTAAATGCTCACAGAAACTCCAGTGTTATTGTCCCCATGGTACAGATAAAGAAACTGAGGCTCATGGGGATTATAATACAACACTAGACTGCAAGTTCCACAAACTAACGTTTTTGTCTGTACTGTACCCCAGTGTCCAGAACAGTGCCTCACATATACCAGACACTCAGTAAATAGTTCTTGACTACCCGAAGTGGCTGAGTCATGATTGGGACCCAGTTCCCTATCAGAGCTAATACTGTATTTCAAATAAACTAGATCCACCAGGACCTCAAAATGGATTCAGAGATGGGCTTAAAGAGCTTCAAGTTCTTTGTTGGATTGCAAGAGCCGCATGTCCGTCCCTCTTCTTTCCTTTCTCTTTTACCGCCTGCCCTCTGGTGGAGATTCTAATGAGTAGCAGGAGTCAGGGAAGCAAGGGCCAAGGGTCATCAATGACTGCACAGATCCCCTATGTCTTACCTGTATGTAATTAACACCTAGTTTTGTCTGTACTCTAGCTGTAAAAACAAGTGGACATATTTTCACCAAATTTGAAGGTTGTTCTCAAGATGGTCTGGCTTAAAATACATCATATTAGCACAATTTACTTTGGGGATGCTGTAGGGTACATTGATTATTTTTTTCCTTGCATTGAGTTTTGTGGCCCATCATTTTATGGATTTGCATGAGTTGAGTTAAGAAACTTACACTTCTTGAATTTTTCTAAAATATCACAGATTAAAGAGAATATTCAAAAATTTCATCAATTTTTCAAAATAATTTTGTTTTCTCCACACAATGAGTAAATTTAAATGCTTACAAAATTTGTCCCAAAGATGAAAAAATCTTAGTTTCAAATCACCAAGAGTATCTGTTTTCTTTTACCAAGAATAGGAAGTCATAATCAATAGTATTTTAAATGAGAATTTTTATGGAGCTGGAAACCCAATTTTAAAGGGACACCCATGCAAGGGCCAATTGCAAAGGCAGGCTTTTTCAAGGGCAAATGAAATTGCAGTAAGAAGACTGCTTGGAGAAAGATGAGAAGAATCGTGTTCTTTCACAGGCAATTGAAACCAAAGTTCAGTTCAAAGAGACATTTGGCTGCGGATCAGGAGATACATGAGATGTGAATTCAGATGCTTCTGTAAGAGAAAATAGTGCTTTTACATTTGAACTCCAAATCAATTATGCCAAAGAATCTATACTAGTTCTATGTCCGGAATCTGAAAGGAGAGTCTAAATGTTTCTATAGAAAGGTCATGTTGAAACCAATTACTAAGCCCCCAAAGTTACTAAAATTGTTATTAATGGAGCAGTTTCCACAATTCCAATTATTTAAGACAAGATCAGAGCTTAAACTGTGTATGTCAATGGGGTACGATAGGAATCAGTATTTAATTCTCGCAAACCACTGGTTCCTTCAAACTACTGCTTCATCTTTTAAAGGCCGTAAGTACCAAGTGAGTATCTTTTTCACCCATGGCTATTAATAAATCCCAAATGCAAATGCCTCAAATAATTGGCACTGGTTTTTGACAGAGTTGCTTCTCACGTAGGCAACACTATGTAATGTGTGCCTGAGTGGTGAGCAACAAGGGTTTACTCAAATCTACTCAGGAGAATAACAATAACTATGACCTCTAAAGAAACTTGTTACAAAGTTGGAAATTATTAAAGCTCTGAATTAATTCAGCTAGACAAAATCTTTATAATGTTAACATTAGTGTTTTTATTGTTTCTATTAAACTTTATTTAATGATAATTAATTATTCTCCTGTGGAGCACTGGGAGTCTCCTAGAGTCTCTTTTCTTTATTGGCACTTATAATGAAGGCAGAGAGTTAACTCCCAGTTTTCTTTCTTATTGACAAAAGAGATCAGCACATTAAACACTTGGAAAGCCCTTCCCAGTGACTAGCACAGCCCTTGGCAAATAGTAAGTACTTAATAAATATTTGCCAAATGATTTAATGAACCACCCTTATATGAGTTGGAGTTTTTTGGTTGTGACAAAATCCAACTCTGGCTAACTTAGGAAAATAGGGAATTTATTTGAAGGCTACAGGGCAGCGAACAGGTTTAAGAAGAGACTGGAAAAACCAACTCTTTGGAAGGCTACAGGGCAGCAAACAGGTTTAAGAAGAGACTGGATAAACCAACTCTTCAGAAACCAAAGCAGAAACCAGGGAGATCCAGAAGATGTAGAGCAAGAACTGCTTAACACTTTATGCGGACTTTTTATTACTCCATTCATAAATCAAATTCAAGAGGAAGCTTCTAATTGGCCTAGCTTGGGTCCACATCACTACTCCTACACTAGGAGAGGGCAGGGTATCTTGATTAATATTCCTACCAGAATTTATGCAGTGTCAAAAAAGAATCTTCCCAAAGGAAATTGGCATGCTTCTGCCAAAAGAAGGTAGAATGGATACAGAAAAGGAAGGAAGGAAGGGAGGGAAGGAGGGAGGGAAGGAGGGAGGGAAGAAGGGAGG
>NW_012114699.1:444653-463392 GCF_000951035.1 Colobus angolensis palliatus | reverse complement strand
TTTTTTTTTTTTTTTGAGTTGGAGCCTTGCTCTGTTGTCCAGGCTGGAGTGCAGTGGCTCGATCTCGGCTCATTCCAACCTCCACCTCCCAGGTTTAAGAGATTCTCCTGCCTCAGCTTCCCAAGTAACTGGGATTACAGGTGCCCACCACCAGGCCTGGCTAATTTTTCTATTTTTAGTGGAGACAGGGTTTTACCATGTTGGCCAGACTGGTCTCGAACTCCTGACCATAGGTGACCCTCTGCCTCAGCCTCCCAAAGTGCTGGGATTATAGGCATGAGCCACCACACCCAGTCAGGAATTTTTCTAAGTATTAAGTAAGAAGGTACTTAAAAGAAAATACTTAGAAAGTAAGTACTTAGTAAGAAAAATTACTAAGTAATATATTAAAGTATTGTCTTAGAGTTGATCCAATCTGATAGGATTAGTGTCCTCATAAGAAGAGACACCAGAGTGCTCATTCTCCCCACTCTTCTCCCTCCTTTCCACTCCCCCTCTTCTTTCCTCTTTCCACACAAGCACACCAAGGAGGCCATGTGAGCACACAGAGGGAAGGCAGCTGTCTGCAACCCAAGGGAAGAGCACTCATCAGACACCCACCCTGCTGGAACTTGATGGATTTCCAGTCTCCATAACTGTGAGAAAATAAATTTCTGCTGGGAAAGCCTCCCACTCTATGGTAGTTTGTTATGGCAGCCTGAGCAGATGAATATATCCACCATCAAAATTGATGAGACAACCAAATAATTTCACAAAAATGCCTTCCAGGGAAAAATAGTTAAAATAACTGCTTAGAGATAAGTTGCATTATTTTAGTACATTTATAATTAAAATAGAATAGGCTATCATAACCATCAATCATTACACATGAATCTCTGAAAGACCTAACTGCCAAAGACTGCTACGTTTTCAATGTTATTATCAAAATATAATACTAGCAATAGTTCAAATTGGTAGGGAAAGCATGAATTATTCAATAAATTGTATAGCACTACTTGGAAAAAAACAGTTAAACTCTCACTTCATGCCCAAAGCACAAAAAATTATAGATGCTTTTAAAACCTTCATTTAAAAATAAAAGCTCAGGCCAGGCACAGTGGCTCACGCCTGTAATCCCAGCACTTTGGGAGGCCAGCACGGTCAGATCACTTGAGCTCAGGAGTTCAAGACCAGCCTGGGCAACATAGTGAAACCCCGTCTCTACAAAAAATTAGCCAGGCATGGTAGCACACAATTATGGTCCCATCTACTTGGGAGGCTGAGGTAGGAGGATCACTTGGGCCTGGGAAGCAGAGGTTTCAGCAAGCCAAGATCATGTCACTCTACTCTCAGAATGAGAGACACAGTGAGACCCTGCCTCAAAAACAAAATTTTTTTTAATTAAAAAATAAGAGCTCAGCAGCATTAGAGGAAAACACTGAAAGCATTTTTATAATGTTGCAGCAGGAGATATCTTCTTAAAATTCAAATTCAAAAGCCATAAGAAAAAACATTAACACATCACAGTATGTAAAAATGTTCAACTTCTGTACAGAAAAAGATAACACAAAGAAATTTAGTAGACAGGCAAAAGACTGAAAGAAAATATTTGCAGCATATAAAAAAAGAATTTGATATCCACCATATATAAAGAGTTTCTACAAATTAATAAAACACCAACCATATAACAGAAATATATACATTCACAATATTATGCAACCATCACCACTCGCTAATTTCAGAACATTTAATCACCCCCAAAAGTAACTAATACACATTAAGCAGTCACTTCCTTTCCTCCCCACCTCCAGCTCCTGGCAACCATGAATCTACTTTCCAAATAAATCTACAATCTCCATAAATCTATGGATTTACCTATTCTGAAAATTTCCTGTAAATGGAATCATACAATATGTGACCTTTCATTTCTGGCTACTTTCACTTACTGTAATGTTTTTAGGGTTCATCCACATTGTATCATGTATCTGTATTTCATTCATTTTTAGAGTTGAATAATTGAAATTTCAGTTGCCTCCCCTTTTTGGATGCTATGAATAATGCTGCTATTTGTGTACAAGTTTTTGTGTGAATACATATTACCAGTTCTCTCAAGTATATATCTAGGAGTGGAATTGCTATATGGTCATTCTATGTTTAATTTATTGAGGAACTAATAAACTTTTCAACAACAACTGCACCATTTTACATTCCCACCAACAATGTGTGAGGGTTCTCATTTCTCCAAATTCTTGCCAAAATTTATTTTCACTTTTTAAAAAATTATAGCCATGCTAGAGAAGTAATATTTCATTATGGTTTTTATTCATATTCTCCTATTGACTAGTGATGTTGAGCATCTGGTCATATGCTTATTGTCCATTTTTATATACTCCATGAAAAAAATGTCTATTTTTTTTTTTTTTATACTTTAAGTTCTAGGGTACATGTGCATAACGTGCAGGTTTGTTACATATGTATACTTGTGCCATGTTGGTGTGCTGCACCCATCAACTCGTCAGCACCCATCAATTCATCATTTATATCAGGTATAACTCCCAATGCAATCCCTCCCCCCTCCCCCGTCCCCATGATAGGCCCCAGTGTGTGATGTTCCCCTTCCCGAGTCCAAGTGATCTCATTGTTCAGTTCCCACCTATGAGTGAGAACATACGGTGTTTGGTTTTCTCTTCTTGTGATAGTTTGCTAAGAATGATGGTTTCCAGCTGCATCCATGTCCCTACAAAGGACGCAAACTCATCCTTTTTTATGGCTGCATAGTATTCCATGGTGTATATGTGCCACATTTTCTTAATCCAGTCTGTCACAGATGGACATTTGGGTTGATTCCAAGTCTTTGCTATTGTGAATAGTGCCGCAATAAACATACGTGTGCATGTGTCTTTATAGCAGCATGATTTATAATCCTTTGGGTATATACCCAGTAGTGGGATGGCTGGGTCATATGGTACATCTAGTTCTAGATCCTTGAGGAATTACCATACTGTTTTCCATAATGGTTGAACTAGTTTACAATCCTCGTTTCTTACCAAATTGGGTATTTTCCCTAACTAATTAAATTAGATTGCTTACATGAGCTAAGTGTGCCTCCCATCACATGTAATATTTATACCCTAGCAACAACAACAACAATAGGCATAGAGAATGCCAGAGCCCAGAGTGAATTTGTGAATCACAACTTTAAAAGATAAGACTTGCCCAAGTTGGTGTAGTAAGTTCTTGACAAAGTATACAACCCAGGTTCCCTTAATGCCAAAAGAAAACAGGATTCTAAAACCAGAGGGAAAACTTGAAATGACAATGGGAATCAATGAACCACTAAATCTGAAAAATCTGCAAGAGGTCAGTTGCAGCTTATCCAGTCCTCTATCTCAGTGAAAAGTGAAGAAGAGAAGGTGAAAGTCTTGTTACGAAACCATGGAATGTATGGAGTCGGAGGCATTCATGAAGAAGCTGTGGTAGCTTTTGTCTTCTCTGAGACCTCCAGTGCTGGTACATGTCACTTAGAATTCCCCAAAAAGCTATTTGACAATTAGAAAAGGAAATTAAGCACTTTATCAGTATCTGTGGAGTTGTTGACTTAAAAAGAGCCCCATGCCACCTTTAGCACTTAGAAGCAGTAACAGCAGCAACAAACTGTTCTCTCTCTCTGCTGTATACTCGTTACTAATTGTTTTACTTGGAAAAGGTAGAAGAAGGGTAGCAGAATCCAACTCTGGCTCATATGAGGAAAAAGGGAACTTATTGGAATGGTATGATTAGTGGTACACTGGTAGATGTTTAGCAACCAGCTCTTCAGAACAACAAAAAATCTGATATCTAATGTTTGTTGATTTCCATCATATAAATACTCCCACCACGGTCAACTGCAAGCTCCCAGTATAACATCATGTAGCTCACAAAATTCCTGAAAAGTTAGCGGTAGGTCCTCAGGATCTGATAGGGAGAAGTCCACAGGATGGAAGGGAGGCAGAAGAAGATCAACTAGGCAGTACCAGAAGGCCTAAAAAGCAAGAACTACTCAACAGTATTGTCAGGTCACTGTCACATTAGCTTCTCTGCACAAACCTCTATACTGCCCCTACCACCTCCCATAGACTTTTGTGCCCTTTTAGGGGAAAGTCATCCATTCATCTCATTATCCACAAATGGTGTAACCCAAAAGTAGTGGCTCATGCCATATAGTTGCATCTCAAAATATCCTTAGTAAAAGGCCCCAGTTTATATTTGCAAGCCCAACTTGCAGGGTCCTAAACTGAAGAAAACAAGTTTATAACGAGAGATTGGGGCAAAACCTGCATGTAAGTCTTCTTTATTTCTTTGTTTCTTGTGGATTTTTTTAAGAAACATTTTATTGTAGAAAATTCACACAAACACACACACACACAGAGAGAGAGAGAGAGAATAGTATAATGCATCCTCATTCTCAACAATTATCAACTTGTGGCCAATCTTATTCTATCTACATCTCCACTCTTTTTCTTAAGGAAGAAAAATATCACAAGAAAGATCAGAAGAAAGATCAATAACAGTCTCAACAGTTAGGACTCTTATTTGGAATTGGAAAACCTGGTGATACGGTTAGGCTGTGTTCCCACCCAAATCTCATCTTGAATTGTAGCTTCCATAATTCCCACACATTGTGGGAAGGACCTGGTGGGAGATAATTGAATCATGGGGCGGTTTCCCCCATACTGTTCTCGTGGTAATGAATAATTCTCACGAGATCTGATGACTTTATAAGAGGAAACCCCTTTCACTTGGTTCTCATTCTCTCTTGCCATCACCATGTAAGAAGTGCCTTTCACCTTCTGCCATGATTGTGAGGCACGTGGAACTGTGAGTTCATTAAACCTCTTTTTCTTTATAAATTACACAGTCTCAGATATGTCTTTATCAGCAGCATGAGAACAGACTAATACACCTTGTAAAATAATAATGGCTACAATTTTAAGAGAAACTATGGGTTATGTGCTTTACGTAAAGTATCTTGTCAGATCTTCACAACAGCCCTGCTAGGTTGGCATCATTATCTCAGTTTTCAGATTGGAAAATTGAGGCTGGAAAAATTAAACACTTGCCCAAGTCAAAAAGCACTGGCAGAGTCAGATTCGAACTTAGAACATAAACTATGTTGTACCCAAAATGTTAACAGTCATTGCCTCAGGACTGTGGAATTATGATTTTTTTATTTGCTTTTAATAATATTCCTTCTTATATGTATCAAAACTCATACTGAGCAGTGAGTTCTGAGTGGCAAAAGATTATTTATTTTTTGCACCCATCAATAAGTCTTTGTCCACAAGTTATATGCGTTTTTATTATCTTTTTTTTTTTTTTTTGCTTTTTTTTTTTATTTCTCTATAATTGGCATTGCTGGGCAGCATATCCATCCAGATATGCTGGTGTGGGCTATGATGTTCTTCACAGGCCCAGGCCCAAGTGGTTTGCTGCTAGTGCACCCACCCTGAAACAGCTTCAAGAAAACCCTGTTAAACAAACATCTAGACTCTTTTGTGGGGTTAGTGAGGCTCTGGGTAGAAGTGAGTCCAGCAGTCATCATGAAACTGTTGCTGCCATGTTCCTAAATGTGGTCTGAATTCACTAGACTGCATTCAGATAAGCATACCATCCAAGCCAAAGAAGTGATCGGGCCTCTCTACTGCACCAGTCTTTATTCACTATTGTACCCAATGCTAATCTGACTACATCCAGTAGACTCATGAAGATGGTGATTAGTGCAGAAACCATGATAATGGGTCAATTACTAAACACCTACTCTGGATAGCAAAATGGCTGCTGTTTCACTTCTGCCTTTCAAATCTCACACAAGAATCCCTCTTGTGGCCCACATTAAGAGGAAGCATATAAGGAAGACAGTTCCAGGAAATGTAGTTCAACCTACCCAAGCTAACTCCACAGGGAAGACAGAAGTAGAGGCTGGAACCCAAGAAGAGCCTCATGGGCTAATAGAAAGAAATTACTGGGATGCCTTTCAAACAACTTGAGTTGTCTAATAATCATATTGATGGCATCATAGGCAGGAAGCTCCTCATCTCTGGAAGTATTAAAGCAAAAGTTTATGGACAAACTATGGAAGGTCTTATACCAGCTAGGTAGGAACCATACTTTGTTTTTAGAAAGCTACTTTAGTAACACCAGGTAAAGGTGATGAGAGCTTGAACTAGGGCAGTAATGGTAGAGACGGTGAGGGGAGAATTGATCTGGAAGACATTGTGGAAGTAGACTTAAAGGACTTGGCAACTGATTTGAGGGAGGACTATGTATTAACTTCCTATGACTGCTATAATAAATTATCATAAACTTAGTGGGTTTAAACAATAGAAATATTTTAAAATTTCTATCTCTAAAAATAGAAATTTATTATCTTACTGCTCTAGAGGCCAGAAGTCCAAAATGAGTCTTATGGGGCTAAAATCAAGATGTCAGCAGGGCTAGTTCTGAAGGTTCCAGGGGGTAATCTATTCCTTGCCTCTTTGAGCTTTAGTAGCTACCAGCACTCCTTGGCCACATCACTCCAGTCTCTGTCCCCATAGTCACATTGTCTTCTCCTCTTTCGTGTCAAATGTCCTTACCTCTCCCTTATAAAGATGCTTGTCCTTATAAGGGACACTTGTCCACAGGCCTATCCAGAATAATCTTTCCATCTCAAGAGTCTTAATCACATCTGCAAAGTTCCTTTTGACATATAAGGTAACATTCACAGGTTCCAGAGATTAGGATGTGAATATCTTTTGGAAAGCCATTTCAGCCTTGTACAGACAGTAAAACTAGGGAAAGCAGTTATAACTCTAGGATATCAAATATCAGTGGCTCAGACCATGATAGAATCATTAAACAAAGTAAGATTATCAACAAGAAGAAAAAATAGTTTGGTGAGAAGAGTTTAATTTGGGATATGCTACAAATGATATGAGGGATTGATGGGACAACCATATGGAGATGACCAAAAGAAACTCGTAATACTACAGTTTGAAGGTTTGGAAAAGTATCCAAGCTGAAGATAAAGATTTGAGAGCATCTACAGAGATATTATAGAGGAAGAGTATAAACTCTTGAATAGTAGGGATTAGATTTGCCTATAGTTCTATTCTGGGTACCTAGCATAGCATCTGGTACATGGTAGGTGCTCAAAAAATAATTGTTGAATGAATGGATAAAGGTAAGATCCCAAAGGAAAACAGAGAGGAAGGGCAGGAATTTTTCTTCTTTGAAACAAGAGGTAATAGAAGACAGAAGAGGTGGCTATGCAAAATAATTTAGAAATGGACAGAATATATTGCAAGATCTCACTTTGGGCAATTTTGATATCATCGAAGTGGAAGATGAAGTCATCAGTGAGGAATGTTTTGAATCAACTGAGAATGGGATTCTCATTTGAGGAAAGTAAACCATAAAATGTCAGTACTGTAAAGGACCTTGAAGAATATCTACAGAGCCCTCATCTTACAGATAGGGAAACTGAGGCTTAGAGAAAAGAAAACAATTGCTCAAATCCCCAAGCCAAATAGAATTTTGTTTATGTATGCGACAAATATTTACTGACTGCTGGCTCTATGCCAGGCAGACCCTGGGCTAGATGTTAGGGACATAGTGAAAAACAAGGTAGTCAGGGACCCTGCGCTCATGGAACTTTTAGTGTAGTGTGAAAGATATTAGAAATAAGCAGGGTGCTAAGTGCTATGGTGGGAAAAGCTTCAAGTGCTTAGGGGAGCATAGAGGAGGAAAAGTAAGAGTTAACAAGAAATGAATAGCAAGATTGGTCAGCTGAAATGCCAGCACAGCTGCGGGTAGACAGGGACTTGGCTGTTAACATAGGCAGCAGTTTCATGACCTAAATGATATTTTTAATTCCAGGGAGAAGAAAAGAAGGCAACTCCCAGGGCCTGACCCTGGTTCCGACATTCCTTTGTACTTGGCTCTTGTGTTCATGTTCCTTAGGCAAACCAGAGGCATAGGAGGAGGAGCACTTCAGTAAGCTGAGTGATTTACTACAAATTTGAACAAACGAACAAATGTGAGAAAAACTCAGAAGTTTTGTTCACTTTTCCAAGGGCACCCAGGATTAAAGAAGCTGCCAGAGCAGGAATTAGCAGAGCACTTCCTCAGGAAAGTGAGGTTTGGAATGAGATTTAAAGTCTACAACAGGCAAGATTATCAGAGAGAACAGCCCACTTTGTTTCACTAGTTTAATATGTCATTACATTTATGTTAAGGCCACTTGTGCTAGAAGCCAATAATAATCGGAGGCAATTGCATTTTAGGAAAGAACAAATGTGAAGTTTAAAAATATATATGCCACTTACCTAGCTTGAAGTAAAACAAATTTCGGTTATTTTTCTAATTAAAATTATCCCTAGCCCTTCGCTTAGCTATCATTAGAATATGCTTCTTCCCTGTCTAGAGTACACCCTCTCACAAGAGTTCTGTGAATCGCAGGGGTGCATATTCATTACAGAAGGTCACTACTGGCTTCTGTTGCCTTAAGGAGAAAAATCTGGAAGCCTACTCAGTCCACCTAGGAACTGTTTCCTTCAGCTGTTGTCACTGTTGCTACAACACAGTGTTGTTAGGAGTCCAGCAGTCCAGCCCCATTTCTGATGTTTTAGTGAGTGAGCCTTGTGTTGGCACAGCGGAAGGTTCTAGAGGTGGTAGGGGTAACCACAGGAGGAATGGCAGACCACGACACCCACAGGCCTCAGCCCCAAAGCCCCCAAGCCTAGGTAACAGCAAGCCTCCCTCTACCTCTAGACAAAGAAACCAGAACACACTGGAGTTCTTTCTCTTGAGGAGAAAACTAGACTATAGCTTCCCGAGGAAGAGAGTGGGAATGCCAGAGTGACTTTAGAGAGAGAGGTTGAGGGAGAGTGACTGCAAGTGAGATGCCCCTCTTGCAAAGGCCTAAAATGGTAAGCCTTTCTCCCATCCCATTGTGTAGTTCTAGTGAAAGATTTAATAAAGCAGGGCTTCCCAACTAATGGACCTTGAGACACTGGGGTGCTGCCAATGGATTATAAGTAGGGCAAGAATTATTGATTCCCTCAGGGTTTGGGGCAGTTAGGCAGAGCTTGAGGGAGCCAGAGCCTTCATGCCAGTCGCCACCAGCTGCTAGCAACTTAGCTGGGCATTTTTGCAGAGGGTAGGTTCTGTAGAACAGAATCTAGAATTTTGCCCTCCCGTCTCCACAACCAGCCAGCACTAAAGGAACTTCTGTCCCTCACTGCTTCACTGTTTCATGCTGAGTATACCCAAGGAAGTGATCAACCACCACATCATCTATTTGAGACTAGGGGAGGGAATGAGGAGAGAAAATGCCAGTAGGCCCAGCTCCGGGTACCAGCCCCAAATTCATATCTTCACATATGTCCGTCTGCTGTTGATATGCTGTCTTAGAGGCATCCAAGCTAACCACATGGTGACTGCCCTTGTGTTCTGAAAATTACAGCATCATCATTATTTTGAAATACTGTGCTTGACAGTAAAAAATTTGTATTGGGTCTGGGCACAGTGGCTCATGCCTATAACCCCAGCACTTTGGGAGGCTGAGACAGGCAGATCACTTAAGCTCATGAATTCAAGACCAGCCTGGGCAACATGGCAAAACCCCATCTGTACAAAACATATAAAAAATTAGCCGGGCATGGTGGTGTGCACCTGCATTCCCAGCTACTTGGAAAGCTGAAATGAGAGGATGGCTTGAGCCTGGGAGGTAGAGGTTACAGTGAGCTGAGATTGCACCACTGCACTACAGCCTGGGCAACAGAGCCAGACACTGTCTCCAAAAAAAAAAAAATTGGATTGAATTTGGAATCCATTTGTGTCACCACAAGATATTTCATCATAGTGCTTATCAGTGAAAGAAAAGGAAGAGCTGTTGGACTTTTAAAATATACTTCAACTATTGCCAGGACTGGTGGCACATGACTGTAGTCTCAGCTACTTGTGGAGGCTAAGGCAAGAGGACCATGGAAGCCCAGGAGTTCAAATGCAGCCTGAGCAAAAGGACAACAGAGCAAGACCCTGTCTCTAAAAAAATTAAATTTACAAAAAATTAAACAGTTCTTTATTTTTTTACTCTAGCCACCAGCTGTCTAAAAAATTCAACTGTTGTAAGTTTTGGAAAATTTGTTTTAAGTTGTTTTTATCACCTACTTGTGGGAACAAAGTTTGTTGTCAATGGTGACAATAAAAAATTCAAAAAATCATCAGTGGGCTGGGTATGGTGGCTCATGCCTGTTATCCCAGCACTTTGGGAGGCCGAGACAGGTGGATCACTTGAGGTCAGGAGTTCGAGACCAGTCTGGCATACATAGTGAAACCCCGTCTCTACTAAAAACACAAAAATTAGCTGGGCGTGGTGGTGGGTGCCTGCAATCCCAGCTGCTTGGGAGGCCAAGGTGGGAAAATTGCTTGAACCCAGAAGACGGAGGTTGCAGTAAGCCGAGATCACGCCATTGCACTCCGGCCTAGGTAACAAAAGCGAAACTCCGTCTCAAATAAATATCTTTTATTTCTTTTAATTGTCATAATTACAGATACTTACTGTGGGGTAACTTACAGATACTTAAATCCCCATAAACCCACCATCAGTTAAACATAAGTCAAAAATGCATTTAATACACCTAAACAACCAAACATCATAACTTAGACCAGCTTACCTTTAACATGCCCAGAACACTTATATTAGCCTATCATTGGGCAAAATCATCTAACACAAAGGATATTTTATAATGAAGTATTGAATATCTCATATAATTTATTAAATACTGTACTGAAAGTGAAAAACAGAATGGTCATATGGGCACCCAATTGGAGACTGTCTGTATACGATGCAAAAAAGGAATGGATGTTGTCAGTGAGTCCCATAGAGACACCCACAAATCCCCTCCAGTTTACCCCCAGGTGCTGTAAAAATATCATTTTCCATTCGTGTCATGATATAAAAGAGCTGAGAAACACTGAGATAAGAATAACAATTAAAAAAAGAGTTGCTTAAACCACTTTATTACTCAGGACTCACTTCATTGTAAGTGGCAGAAGTCCAACCAGAACTAGCTTAACCCAAATAAGCAGTGGGAGTGGGGGAGTACACTGATGGACTCAAGAACCAAAAATGTATAAATGGCAAGGATGGTACTGGCCTCAGTGATGACTGGATGAAAGGACAGGAATACAACTACCTCACTCTCACTCACTCTCTCTACATCTCCGTTTCTCATTGCTGCTCTCAGAATATTTACTTTCCCACCTCCTCTGCCATCACATTTTCTTTCTTTCTTTTTCTGCCTTTGTGTGTGTGTGTATGTGTGTGTGTGTGTGCACGTGCGTGCATGTGTGGTTTTTTGTTTGTTTGTTTGTTTTGAGACAGGGTCTCACTCTGTCACTCAGGCTGGAATGCAATGGTACAATCTTGGCTCACTGCAGTGCAGCCTCTACCTCCTGGGCTCAAGCAATCCTCCCACGTCAACCTCCTGAGTAGCTGGTACTACAGACATGCACCACCACGCCAGGCTAATTTTTGTTTTCCAAAATTGGCGTGTAGTTTAGTGTGCCTTTGATCTGGAAGAGAAAGGATTGGAAGGTTTCTGGAAGGGAATGCTATCAGCTTTCTGATTACCTTCCAGGACTCCAGATGTTATAGAACTGAGGGGGCACCAGTCCTTCCCAAGTAAATTATTAACTAGAGCCATCAAATAGCCTTGGAAATCTGTAGATTGACAGATGTATTCTCTAGCATAACAGACTTTAACATCCCTGACTTCTCTTCCGTATGTGTGTTAGTCCGTTTTTCATTGCCACAAAGAAATGCCGGAGTCTGGCTAATTTATAAAGAAAAGGGGTTTATTTGGCTCACAGTTTTGTAGGCTGTACAAGAAGCATAGCACCAACATCTGCTCTGCTTCTGGTGAGGCCTCAGGAAACTTACTGTGATGGCAGAAGGTGAAGGCAAAGCATGTGTGTCACATGGAGAGAGAAAGAAAGGAGAGAAGTACCAGGCTCCCTTAAACAACCAACTCTCTCATGAACTAACGGAGGAAGAATGCACTCATTACCAAAGGGAGGCCACCAAGCTGTTCATGAGGGATGCACTCCCATGACTCAAAAACTTCCCACTAGGCCCCACCACCAACATTGGAGGTCATATTTCACCACGAGATTTGGAGGGACAAAACATCCAAACCACATCAGTATGGAAACAAGGAACACAAGTTGTGAGACAGAAAAAGATGGCTCATGCTATACCGATGTGTATCAATCAGGATAAGCTAGGATCTGCTAGGGTAACAACCTTCAAATCTCAGTAGCTTAAGATAATAAAAGTTTCTCATTTATGCTTCATGTCCATCATGAGTTGGCACAGGTCTCTACTCATCATGATCACTCATAGACCCAGCCTAATGGGAAGAAAAGGTTCCAGAAGGTCTCACATTGGTAATGAAATGCTCTGGCCTAGAAGTGACATATTATTACCACTCACAACTCACATGGCCCAACCCAATCCCAAAGAGACCAGAAAGTGAAATCCTACCATGAGCCCAAGGAGAACAAGAAAAACTTGGTGAATAGCACTACTGTCTACAACATTGATTTACAACTGTATATGTTGGAGAGTGGGTGAATGAAACTTACCAAAAAAAATCATATGGATAGATGATTTCTCAGTATTATTGTCCTTGATCTTAGAAAAATCCAGTATGGGCCGGGCGCGGTGGCTCAAGCCTGTAATCCCAGCACTTTGGGAGGCCGAGACGGGCGGATCACGAGATCAGGAGATCGAGACCATCCTGGCTAACACGGTGAAACCCCGTCTCTACCAAAAAAAATACAAAAAGCTAGCCGGGTGAGGTGGCGGGCGCCTGTAGTCCCAGCTACTTGGGAGGCTGAGGCAGGAGAATGGCGTAAACCCGGGAGGCGGAGCTTGCAGTGAGCCGAGATCCGGCCACTGCACTCCAGCCCGGGCGACAGAGCGAGACTCCGTCTCAAAAAAAAAAAAAAAAAAGGAAGAAAAATCCAGTATGAAAATGCAAATTATTAAATCAGATCAAGTATGGGTTACTTACTCACAGTGCATGAATTATTTAATTTATAAAACGATTCAGCTTAGGATCTTTTTAAAATTTTGAATTTCTTAAACATCTAAATATTTATTTACAGATCATTTACCAAATAATTCTACAACCTTTGTGTTGAACCTTTGGTTAACTCTTAATACATATGACTTTGAGTTTTTACTGTATCTTGCCTATCTGTGTGTCTAGGCAAAACATATACATTAATCCATAGTTTCCCTAGGTCAAGGTGTAAAGGTCCCATGGTTAGTCAAACCCAAGAAAAAGAAGACTAAAATGCACAGTATAATCAGAACTGTGACATCAATTCTGCAGAATAAGAAATTCAGCCTCAAGAACAGGACAAGAGTAGTCTCTTCTGTGACACGTAAAGCCCCAGTTTTTCTTTCAGAAGTGGCTGGTGGGGTTTTCCAACAAAACTCAATTGGCGTGTTCACATGCTAAAATGAACAACAAAGGCCTGGGAAGCAACTTTTTTCTCACAGCAATAATCCAATAGTAGTATATGGCAATGCCTTCACCCAAGGGTAAACCCCTTAAACCAAGGGCCAGAGCACACTTCTAGTCCTGTTATCTTTCCCAGTACACCTCAAAATCATGGGCAACCAATGCATAGCCAAATTTTGCCACCTCTGATAAGGTGAGCTAAACAATGCATTCAGTCTCCCTGCCCACAAACTGTCCATTGGTCGCTGGGGCTGCTGCTTACCAAGTGTTAAGCACTGGGCCAATGAGCTTGGAGATCTTCAAAAGTGGTAGAAAACATAGCACCAGAACTCATGGAATTTATGGCCCACTTGAGAGGGAAAAATCTGATATTTTTAAAATTATAATTGCAAATATGAAAAAAAATAGGCCAGGCGTGGTGGCTCATGCCTGTAATCCCAGCACTTTGGAAGGCCGAGGCAGGCAGATTCTCTGAGGTCAGGAGTTTGAGACCAGCCTGGCCAACATGGTGAAATCCTGTCTCTACTAAAAATACAAAAATTAGCCGGGCGTGGTAGTGGGCATCTATAATCCCAGCTACTCAGGAGGCTGAGGCAGGAGAATCGCTTGAACCCAGGAGGCGGAGGTTGCAGTGAGGTGAGATTGTGCCACTGCACTCCAGCCTGGCCGACAAGAGGAAAGAAAGAAAAGAAAGAAAGAAAGAAAGAAAGAAAGAAAGAAAGAAAGAAAGAAAGAAAGAAAGAAAGAAAGAAAGAAAGAAAGAAAGAAAGAAAAAGTAAGAGAAAGGAAAGAAAGAAAGGAAGCCTTCAAGTATGCAGACAATACCACTAGCCCACTAGAAACAACTGCCCCTTCCTCCAACCCCTTAATTTGCTGCCTTGCCCTAAGTGTTGATGGAAAATAGTGCTGCATGCTTAGGACCTATCAAAGAAGACGATAGGTGCAAGTTCCTTCTCAGGAAAGACAGGCAAATTTACTGGAGGCCAAGGCACCAGGAGAATCCTGACACCAGAAGATACAGAATTTCTGACATTCAGTCATTCTTTTACTTAGTTTTTTGTTCACAAATATTTTGCTAAGCCATGTGCTGGCCATTGGACAAGACATAGTCCCTTCTCATATGGAGCTCACATTGCAGTGAGGGAGATAATAAACTATTAATTATGATATCACCAGGTCGTGCAGAAATACTGATGGCCATGGAAGCACAGAGGAGGGACCCCCAGCATGGTTGAGGAGGCAAAGAGAGAGATTCTAGTGACATGTAAGCCCACAGGACGAACAGGAGTTTGCCAGACGAATGAGGTGGAGAAAGACTCACAGGCAGAATGAACAGTATGTGCAAAAGCATGGAGGTAAACCACTCAATTCAAGAACCAGAAAAAGAATGCATATCAGGATCGTAGAGTGCAAGAGGGCAATAGGTGACTAATGGGGAGTGAAGCTAGAGAAATAATCCAAAAATAGGTGTTGGGGAATCTTACAAACCGTGGAATCAGAATTTGGACTTTACCCTAATGGCGGTGGGAGTTGTAAGCAAGGGAGTGGCATGAACCAGTTGCATTTTAGAGAGATGAGTCTAGTTGCATTGAGAAGAAAGGTGCCCAGTTAGAGGGTAGCATGTAGCCGAGCCTCAAACTCTTTCTTCCCATGTTACATCAAGCAAGTTTAAAACAACCATGTTTTTAAAATGGTACAATTGCCAGATGGTAAAGCCTCCCTCAGGCTGACTAGCTTAGTTGATGCATAGAGATACAGTCATGCTAGAAAGTCCCTCAGACCTACACTGGATATGAGAGACAAATAAATATTTCTTGTGTTAAGCCACTAAGATTTGGAGTTATTACTACACCATAACCTAGTGTATCCTCAACTAATTGTCCCTACAAACTTGTGGGGACAGGAAGAGGCAGATGGCCAGGTTTAAATAAATTATTCCTTCTTTTCCTCTGCCTGAGGAACAAGCTGTCTCTCACCCTCCATCCATTCCACTTCCTGGTGCACTTTATATTATACACAGACACTTTCATTCCATTTCCCATTCACATTCAATATACATATTTCCTGGTGGAAAGCAAATTGTTCTAAAAGGTGATGTTTTAAGACACTTTCTTGAGATATCTTGCATTTCTGTAAGATCATAAAAAAAAATTTGCTGGACTATAAGTAACAATTTTCACATTTAAAAACCAATAGACAGTTTCTTCAAGCACTACTCTCTGCCTTCTTCATAACAGATTCAGTGTCTCACTGATGTGTTAAAATATCTCAGCTTAAGGTTCTTAGCCAGTCAAAACCCAGATCAAAGTATGCTGAAGCTGAACAGTTGAGTTCATTGTACTAAGGACCATCAACTAAAATGGTCACATTTCTGGCATGTCCTGATAGAATGGAAAAAGCATCATAGGAATAAAATATTGCCACAGAGATGCCTATTTTTATAAGCAAATATGTTGGCAAGATCTATTTATTAGCAAGCAGCTTTTATGAACGACAGCATTGTAGGCTGTTAACTCTTGTTCCATCTAAACTATCCAAGGTGGTGAAGGGGAAAGATGGAGGAAAGAGGCAGTTGGAATCTGCTGTTTTGACGGAAACTTAACAAGATGTCTAGGATGAATTGTGAGGTCTGAAAATTTTGGGGGAAATATTGATGGATAAAAGTCGAGAAAGCTGTAATTTAAAAAGTACAAGCACCAAGATTGGGAAGTAGAAATGTGAATTCATCTTTAGTTCCAACTGCTGCTTTTATGGGATAGGGTTGGAGAGAACCGCTAAATGAGCCCTTCAGTTCCATACATGCAAAGAAAGTACCTGGCCTTTGTTTTTGTTTTGTTTTATTTTTTTAATGTTCTTCAATCCTATCCTTTGTTCTTAATGGAAACCATGGAGCAACCTGAATGAAGATGTTTTTAGATTGATGAACCGAGTTTTGATTTGTAACATGAAGTGTTGCAAAAATAGCTGTGTGTAGTTGAACTAGAGTTACTTTATGTTTCTGCAGAACTTATTGCCCTGAGGAAGTGTCCTGTGCCTTATACCTACTGCTTATTCTTCTGGAGATATGTCTTCTCCCATTTGAGTGATCACACACAGAAGATGAGGAATTAAGCCAAGAAGAGGGCATGGTGGCTCTTGCTTGCAATCCCAGCACTTTAGGGGAGCCAAAGAGGGAGGATTGCTTGAAACTAGGAGTTCAAGCCTAGGCTGAGCAACAAAGTGAGCCCCCATCTCTTTAAAAAATTTTAAAAATTAACTAAGCATGATGGCACACACCAGTAGTCTTAGCTACTTGGGAGGCTGAGGCGGGAGGATTGCTTGAGCTCTGGAATTTGAGGCTGCAATGAGGCATGGTCATGCAACTGCACTCTAGCTAGATGACAGAGTGAGATCCTGTCTCTAGAAAATAAAAGTAAATAAATAAGCCAGAAGAAAAAGTAGGAATGGTCTCCACCTTAAACAGAAGAGACAGAAGAGCCTGAATTAAATGCTAGCTTTCAGTCGGACTCAGTGGCTCACGCCTGTAATCACAGCACTTTGGGAGGCCGAGTTGGTTGGATCTCTTGAGGTCAGGAGTTCGAGACCAACCTGGCCAAAAGGTGAAACCTAATCTCTACTAAAAATACAAAAATTAGCCAGGCGTGGTGGCAGGAACCTGTAATCTCGGCTACTTGGGAGGCTGAGGCAGGAGAATGGCTTGAACCCTGGAGGCAGAAGTTGCAGTGAGCCAAGATTATGCCACCGCACTCCAGCCTGGGCAACAGAGCAAGACTCCATCTAAAAAAAAAAAAAAAAAAAGCATAAAAACTCTGACAAAATGGTAAGGAATTACTAGGCCAGAATTGAAGGTTTAATATTTACCAGTGAGGTGAATAAGAGCAAAAGAAACTTTTTCTCTGAGGGTTCTTGACAATCATAAATTTTTGAACTTTCACTTTGAATAATTCACAGAGCAAGTGGCATCAGGACAGAAGTCAAAACCTGGAGCCTCCACAAATAGTAGATCCTTCCCTCAATAAACTAGGACCCCACACCCTCAGGAAAAGGATGAACCAGAGTTGGGACAGTCCTCACATGGGATTAAAACCCAAGTCTATTGCTGTGAGTTGATCATGGAACCTCCAGCCTTGAACGAGGTTTAAGGAAATGCTATATTGCTGGTACCCCCAAGTACCTGAGAGAAACGAACGCATATGTTTAGAGAAAGATACCTTTATCCTTGATCTCAAATTATTCTTACAAATAATTTTTAAATTCAGTGAGGAACACATGGTCAAAGATAACGAAGCATGGGCATGGCGGCACACATCTGTAGTCCTGGCGGCACACATCTGTAGTCTGAGGTGAGAGGATCACTTGAGCCCAGGAAGTTGAGGCTGCAGTGAGCCATGATCATGTCACTGCACTCCAACCTGGGCAAGAGAGCAACATCCTGTCTCAATACAAGATGACCAAGCACACAAGAAAACTAGACCCCAAGAGCAAGAACCAGTGGCTACAACCAGCACAAAAACAGACCGTCAAAAACTTCAGATAGTGAAGACTATTCAGATAATACTAAGTTCAGATAATACAGACTATTAAATAACTGTAAGGTATGCTTACCATTTTTAATGAAATGAAACATAAGCCAAATCAAATCTACAGAGAATAGGGAACCCTAAAAAGTGACACTGAAGACTTAAAAAGAAACCAAATAAAACTTATAGCAAAACAAATAACTGAAGTTTAAAACTCAACACTTACCAGTAGTCATATGGTACAACTGAAGGGCAAAAAATGAACTGGAAATTAAGTCAAAATAAATTATCTATTATGCTACACAGAGAGATAAAACAATAGAAAATAAAAGAAGAGAGGCTGGTCAAGGTGGCTCATGCCTGTAATCCTAGCACTTTGGGAGGCCGAGGCGGGTGGATCACAGGAGGTTGGAAGTCCGAGACCAGCCTGGCCAACATGGAGAAACCCCATCTCTACTAAAAACACAAAATTAGCCAGGCGTGGTGTCACAGGCCTGTCATTCCAGCTACTCAGGGGCTGAGGCAGGAGAATCACTTGAACCCAGGAGGCGGAGGTTGCAGTGAGCTGAGTTTAAGCCATTCAACAAGAGTGAAACTCCAGCCTGGGCAACAAGAGCAAAACTCCATCTCAAAAAGAAAGAAAGGAAGAAAGGAAGAAGGAAGGAAGGAAGGAAGGAAGGAAGG
>NW_012114699.1:441602-444308 GCF_000951035.1 Colobus angolensis palliatus | reverse complement strand
AAAGAGAAAGAAAGAAAGAAAGAAAGAAAGAAAGAAAGAAAGAAAGAAAGAAAGAAAGAAAGAAAGAAAGAAAGAAAGAAAGGAAAGGAAGGAAAGAGAAAGAAAGAAAGAAAAAGAAACTAAGAAAAGAGAAAGTGAGAAATAAGATAGAAGATGTTCTAACACAGTCACTTCTCATTGTTGACAAGAGTTATGTTCTATAAAGTCATTGTGAATAGTGGATTAGTGAACACTGAACCATTGTTCCTAGGAGAAATAAAAGGTTAAGTTCCTGTGAGCATCTGTTCACAATTATTTCATTAATTAATCAATATATAATTTTGTTTTATGTGTGTTTTTGTTTAAAGGCAGCTTACTTAACATACCCATGGCCAACAGCACTTTAACTCATGTTTGAATGAAGCTTATTTAACACATGGATTTTCACAGCCTTCTTGTACCAAGAAAGATGCTTGGGGGACATTTTAAACAGAGAAATCACCAACAAAAAGCACAAACATCCAAAAACCAAAACCAAAACACTAAACAGATAGCAAAAAGGACATGTGTGTACAGTATGAGAGCTGAAGCAAGTAGGCAGAGCATCACCTTGTTTGACCTCAGCTGGGAACATCTACATCAGGTGACTCCAATTTTTTGCCACTCTGAGCATGTCCATGAATGACCATGAAAATAAGATTAATTTGGGGATACAAATAGATTTTAGCAAGTAGGTGAATCTGCACATATGCAGTCCACAAATAATGAGGATTGATTGTACTCAGAGTTCCAGAGAGACAAAGAAGAAAGAAAAATGAGAAAAAGGCAACATTCAGAAACATAATGACAGAATTTCTTAGAACCTGTGAAAGACACCAACTGACAGATTGAAGAAACCCAAAGCAGAATAAATGAAAAGAAACCCACTTCTTGATACATAACAGTGAAAGTACAGAAAGACAAGCAGAAAATCTTAAAAGCAACCAGAGAAAAAGACAGAAAATAATCAAGTAACAATGATAAGACTGACATGCAACTTTTTATCAGCAACAATGGAAGCCAGGAGAAAGAGAAATGTTGTGGGAAAAGAAAATAACTCCCAAGAGTGTTCAAAACCCAGTGAAGGCCAGGAAAGGGGGAGGGGAAAGGGGGAAAAAAGAAAAAGAAAAAAAAAAGAACTTTGGGATACTGAGGTTGGTGGATCACTTGAGGCCAGGAGTTCGATATCAGCCTAGCCAACATGGTGAAAACCCGTCTCTGCCAGGTGCGGTGGCTCACGCCTGTAATCTCAGCACTTTGGAAGGCTGAGGCAGGCGGATCACAAGGTCAGGAGATCGAGACCATCCTGGCTAACATGGTGAAACCCTGTCTCTACTAAAAATACAAAAAATTAGCCGGACGTGGTGGCAGGTGCCTGTAGTCCTAGCTACTCAGGAGGCTGAGGTGGGAGGATGGCGTGAACCCGGGAGGTGGAGCTTGCAGTGAGCCAAGATCATGCCACTGCACTCCAGCCTGGGTGACAGAGCAAGACTCCGTCTCAAAAAAAAAAAAAAGAAAGAAAGAAAGCCCGTCTCTACTAAAAAACACTAAAATGAGGTCAGGTGCGTTGACTCACGCCTGTCATCCTAGCACTTTGGAAAGCCAAGGTGGGCAAATTGCCTGCACTCAGGAGTTCAAGACCAGCCTGGGCAACATGACCAAACCCTGTCTCTACTAAAAATACAAAAAATTAGCCAGGCTTGGTGGCACACCTGTAATCCCAGCTACTTGGCAGGCTGAGGCACGAGAATCACTTGAGCCTGTAAGGCAGAGGTTGCAGTGAGCTGAGATTGAGTGACTGCACTCCAGCCTGGGCAACAGAGCGAGACTCCACCTCAAAATCAATCAATCAATCAATCTAACGGTGATTGTAAAAATGTCATTATATGAAATAGGAATTTCAGAAATGGTAAATATTATTGAAGCTACTAGTAAAATATGCTCTTTAAAAATACTGATCAACATATATCCTTTCTTAATGTCTCATTGTCAACATTATGAACAAGTAAGTTCTATGATGTCTTGTTGAGATAGCCATAGATCTATGTAGTGTCAAATCTGAGCTCAAATATTTGTCAATACCGCTGGCAGCATTAAAATTGTGCTTTTCTGAAAACAAACCATAAAAAGAATGGAGGTGAGGCTGGGCACATTGGGTCATGCTGTGATTCCAGTAGTTTGGGAGGCTGAAGCAGGAGGATCCCTTGAGGCCAGAAGTTCAAGACCAGCCTGGGCAACATAATGAGCTCCCATCTCTACAAAAAATTTTAAAAATCAGCTGGACATGGTTGTACATGCCTGTAGTCCCAACTACTCAGGAGGCTGAGATGGGAAGATCACTTGAGTCCAGGAGTTCAAGGATGCAGTAAGCCATGATCATGTCACTGCACTGCAGCCTGGGCAACAGAGCAAGACCTTGTCTCAAAAAAATAAATAAATAAAATAAAAGAAAGAAAGAAACAAACAAAAAAGAACGGAAATAAATAATGGGACAAACTTGTGTCTCCTGATAAGATGCACAAAGGACATAACATTACCTATGTAGTATTCTGCCAAGTATTTTTAATTTGGATTTAACCAAAATAAGACAATCAAAGAAGAAAAGAGAGAGGAATCAAATAGATGCAATAAAAAATGATAAAGGGGATATCACCACCGACCCCACAGAAATACAAACTACCATCAGAG
>NW_012114699.1:433870-438192 GCF_000951035.1 Colobus angolensis palliatus | reverse complement strand
AAAAAAAAAAAAAAAAAAAAAAAACAGGGTATTGCTCCAGTGGCAGTCATTTTAGCAGCTCTTGAGTCCATCCAGGCCATCCGAGCTTTGGGAGCACGTTGTTTGGCGAGAGGGCAGGAAGGGGCGAGGGGAGGCGTTCTCCTGCTGAACAGTGGCGGGTATGGGGGTCGGTGGCGGCGGGGGTGACAGCTTTACTCCGGTCCCCGCGCTAGTCTTGGTCCTGGTCCCAGCCCCGCACTGCCCACAGGCTCCAATGGCAGCGACAGAGCTGAGAGCCCTGACTCAGGTTACCATGACTACAGAAGCACATATAAATCTCACAAAGGGCTGTTTGAACTTTGAGGACATCGCCATTTACTTCTCACAGGAAGAGTGGGGACTTCCTGATGAGGCTCAGAGACTCCTATACCTTGAAGTAATGCTGGAGAACTTTGCACTTGTATTTTTCCCAGGATTTTGTACAGAAATACTGGGTGTGGTGGAGCCTGCAGCAAGCTAGTTGGAATGTGCCTCTTGTAAAAGTAGCCTCACTGGGTTGTGGGCATGATAAAGAGGATGAAGAGACACCTTCTGAGCAGAATGTTTCTGTGGGAGTGTCACAGTCTAAGGCAGGTTCATCCGCACGGACGACTGAACCCTGTGAGATATCTGTTCCATTCCTGAAAGATATTTTGCCTCTGGCTAATCTCTTTGGGAAGGAACCATACTTGGTTGGAGCACGTGCAAACCAGTACCAGCACAGAAACATCACAGTGCAAAGAAATCCTTGAAGAGGAACATGGACAGAGCCTCGTATGTGAAGCGCTGCCTTTTCCGTATGTCAGGGAAGTCCTTCCGCAAATGCGAGGTTCGGAAGGACCTCCCAGTCATCTTGGGGCTTCTAGATCCCTGGTCTTTCCTAAAACTGAGAAGCCCAATACGATCACCAAATGTGGAGAGGACACTCACAGTCAACAAAGTTATTACAAGTCAGGTCAGTGTGGGAAGCTTCCAGGCACAAACACCTCTGTTCACTGTCTAAGAGTCGACACTAGAAAAAGCCTTTATGAGTGTATCAAATGTGGGAAAGCCGGCCGGGCACAGTGGCTTACACCTGTAATCCCAACGCTTTGTGAGGCCGAGGTGGGCAGATCACCTGAGGTCAGGAGTTCGAGACCATCCTGGCCAACATGGTGAAACCCTGTTTCTACTAAAAATACAAAAAAAAAAAAAAAAAAAAATTAGCCAGGTGTGGTGGTGTGTACCTATAGTCCCAGCTACTTGGGAGACTGAGGTAGGAGAATTGCTTGAACCCAGGAGGCAAAGGTTGTAGTGAGCTGAGATCACGCCACTGCACTCTAGCCTGGACAACAGAGTGAAAGTCTGTCTCAAAAACAAAACAAAACAAAACAAAAAAATGGCAAATGTGGGGAAGCCTTCTGTGGCAAGTACTCATTTGTTTAGCACCAGAGCGTGCATACTGGGGAAAGACTCTCAGAATGCAATGAATGTGGAAAATTCTTTAGCCAGACCTCCTACCTGAATGACCATCGGGGAATCCACACTAAAAAAAGGCCTTATGAGTGCAGCAAATGTGGAAAATTATTTAGACAAAACTCCAGCCTTGTTGACCACCAGAAAATACACACTGGAGCAAGGCCTTATGAGGGTAGCCAATGTGGGAAATCCTTTAGCAAAAAAGCCACTTTTGTTAAACACTGAAGAGTTCATACTGGAGAAAGGCCTTATAAGTGTGATGAATGTGGGAATTCCTGTAGTCAAAGTGCCATTCTTAATCAACACCAAAGAATTCACATCAGAACAAGCCTTAAGAGTGTGGCCAGCGTGGGAAATCCTTTAGTCAGCAGAGAGTTCACACTGGAGAAAGGCCTCCATCCTTATCCAACACAAGAGAATTCATATTGGAGCAAGGCCTTATGAGTGTGGCCAGAGTGGAAAGTCCTTTAGCCAAAAGTCTGGCCTTATTCAACATCAGGTGGTTCACACTGGACAAAGGCCTTATGAGTGCAACCAATGTGGGAATTCCTTTAGCCAGTGCTCCAGCCTCATTCATCACCAAAAATGTCATAATACGTGGAGGCCTCATGAATGCAGCAAACGTGGAAGAGCATTTACCTTCAAGATCTATCATCATTTAGCTCCTGAAAGTCCACACTTCAGAATAGCCTTAGACCTAGAGAGAATGTACTGTCTCTGTAGTATTGTGGCAGTGGAGAGCATTTATGAGGGAGCCACCTGCCTGAAGTTGAACCTTATGCTTCCAAGTTTCTCTGGTAGAAACCATCTACCCTCTACTACCTTGCACAGTAGGAATTGGTCACCCTGATGTTCTGAGGCAAGGCAGACATCTATGTGTTCTCTTCTTTGGAGGAAATCTCGAGCAGTCTGAGCCTTTAGGGGAAATTTATTCCCTTTTCTGACTGATCACAGCATACATCTGACCCAGTTTTGGTCAGGAGGGCCCAGCCTGGGTCCTGCTGGAGGCTTATGTGGAAGGCTTCCCTTCATGGAAATTCTTGGTCTCACACAACTCTTGGTCATTCTTCCAGCCTCCTAGTCACCACCTGGCAACTGACTGCCTCACATTGCTCCAGTTTGTGCACTAACAAAGGCTATATATGTACATTTTTTTGAGACAGGGTCTCCCTCTGTCACCCAGGCTGGAGTGCAGTGGTGCGATCTCAGCTCACTGCAACCTCCACCTCCAGGGTTCAAACGATTCTCATGCCTCAGCCGCCTGAGTAGCTGCAACTACAGGTATGCACGACCACTAAAGACCTTATGTTTGAATCTACCTGTAATATTGGGGTTTTGTTTAGTATGTGCAGTGGGTGGCAAACAGACTTGAACTCTATATGAAGGAGTGGACAGCTTTTGTGGGCCTCTACAGAAAAAGTAAAATGACAGAGTAATTCTCATTCTGGTTTTGGTCATATTTGTTTTGCTACCTAAGCTCTCCTAGGAAACAATGCAAGGTTTTGGTTATTCTAATTTGTGACCTGGATGCCTATACTTTCTGTGAGACTAGAGGTTATCCTGAGGAAAGGCCAGCTGTTATGACAAGCACCTGTGCTTCAGAGAATAGGACAAATTTGTTCCATTGTTCCCAGAGGATGTCATATGATGCCCAGGACTGTTGAGAAGTTTTTCACGAGATTCTATAAGGAGACATGCCCTGATATCAAACATTCCATAGGCTGACGTCACTCAGAAGATGATGGGAGTCAGGTGTGAACTATAATTGGTACAGAAATACTGGATATGGTGGAGACTGCAGCAAGCTGCTTGGAATGTACCCCTTATAAAAGTGCATTTACAAATCTTCCTGTGACTGTAGCTTTGAGCAAGTGACAGGACCTAGAAATCTGTGTATCACCAATAGCTGAGGTCATTGTCAGCAAAAATAATTGACTTTTTTTTTTTTATTCTTGTTGACTTTCTAGGTTGTTTACATCAAGTCTGTTGCTGTAGAAGCAGGAAAAGGATAAAGATAATAGAAGTCTGGCTGGGCCCAGTGGCTCACACCTGTAACCCCAGCACCTTGGGAGGCCAATGCAGGAAGGTCACTTGAGACCAGGAGTTCGAGACTAGCCTGGCCAACATGGTAAAACCCCATCTCTACTACAAAAATTAGCCAGGCGTGGTGGTGAACATCAGTAATCCCAGTTACTCAGGAGGCTGAGGCACAAGAATAGCTTGAACCCGGGAGGCACAGGTTGCAATGAGTTGAGATCACACCACCGCACTCCAGATAATAGAAGTCCTACAGGATGGGGATGTAGGACTTGTGATTTCCACCAGTGTTGCTATTGTCTCAGACCACAACAGCCTACAGTACTTGCTGATATTTCCTGCACTTATGGATGCAGGGTTGCCCTTCCTCCAGCCTGAAGGAAGAGAGTTCAGTCAACATGAGGTTGCCAAGCCTTCTGGTTTCTGAAAAGTGGGAGATCAGGCCAGGCGCAGTGGCTCATGCCTGTCATCTCAGCACTTTGGGAGGCCAACGGGGGCAGATCACCTGAGGTCGGGAGTCCGAGACCAGCCTGCCCAACATAGTGAAACCCCATCTCTACTAAAGATTAAAAACAAAATAGCCAGGCATAATGGTGGGCATCTGTAATCCCAGCTACTTGGGAGTCTGAGGCAGGAGAATCACTTGAACCCGGGAGGCGGGGGCTGCAGTGAGCCAAGATAGCACCATTGCACTCCAGCCTGGGCAACAGAGTTACACTCCATCTCAAAAAAGAAAGAAAGAAGAAAGAAAGAAAGAAAGAAAGAAAGAAAGAAAGAAAGAAAGAAAGAAAGAAAGAAAGAAAGAAAGA
>NW_012114699.1:423133-433778 GCF_000951035.1 Colobus angolensis palliatus | reverse complement strand
AAGGAAGGAAGGAAGGAAGGAAGAAAAGTGGGAGATCAGGTATTTTATTTTGAAACGTTTTACAAACTTCCTTGACGTATAAGTGACATGCCATAGTATATACGTATTTATGGTGTATAATTTGAAGAGTTTGTCATATAAGCCCATGAAACCACCTGATATGGTTTGTCTGTGTCCCCACCCAAATCTCATCTTGAATTCCCATGTATTGTGGGAGGGACCCGGTGAGAGTAATTGAATCATGGGGGCAAGTCTTCCCCGTGCTGTTCTCATGATAGTGAATAAGTTTCATGAGATCAGATGGTTCTATAAAGAGGAGTTTCCCTGCAGAAGCTCTCTTCATTTGCCTGCCTCCATCCACATGTGACTTGCTCCTCCTTGACTTCTGCCAGAATTGTGAGACTTCTCCAGCTATGTGGAACTGTAAGTCAAATTAAATGTCTTTCTCTGGTAAATTGCCCAGTCTCAGGTATGTCTTTATCTGCAGTGTGAAAATGTACTTATACACCACCCTAATCATGATCATGAACATATTCATGATTCACCTCATGCTGTTTTACAATCTGCCTGCACTTTCCAAGGCCTTCAAGAGTCCAGTGATTTACTTTCACTACAAGAGAATAGTTCAAGTTTTCTAGAATTTTACGTGAATGGAATAATAAAATATTTACTCCTCTTTTCCTAATTTTTTCATACTGCATAATTATTTTAAGATTTAGCAATGTTGTTTACATGAATCGTTCATTTGCATTGCTGAGAAATATTTATTCTGTGGATATGCCACAATTTGGATAAATAATTGGATGATTTCCAGTTTGGGGCTATTATAAATAATGCTACTATGAACATAGGCATATAATTCTTAAGATGCATAAATGTTTTATTTCTCCTGTTCCAATAGTACAATGTATGTGAATGCTTCATTTTTAAAGAAACTACCAAACTATAACCTAACTGTACCATTTGCATTCCCATCAACAGTATGTGAGCCTTCCTGTTTCTCTACATTCTTACCAATACTTGGTATGGTTAGCCTTTTTAACTTTAGTTGTTTTAATAGCTGTTATAATAGCATCCTTCTGTGATTTTATTGCATTTTTCTGGTATTTTATGGTATTGACCATTTTTTGTGTGTCTATTTGCTACCTGTATATCTTCTTTGGAAAAATATTTGTTAATGTATTTTGCCTATTTTTAAATGAATGTTGGTGATAGTTCCTTTTTCATTAATAAATAGACATGTATAACAAAAAAGACAAATTTATATTGCCTGGCCTAATATACAGAGAGAGAGAGAAAGAAGAAAGGCTGAAAATTAGTAGATTAAGCATCCACCTCAAGAAGTTATAAACAGAAAAACAAAAATCAAAGGGTGGAGGGAAAAAAAGCAAAAACAAATAGAAACAAATGGCATAGTAACCATGCATAAAACAGAGAAAATCAACAAGGCCAAACTTTGTTTTGTTTTGTTTTGTTTTGTTTTGTTTTGTTTTTTGAGACGGAGTTTTGCTCTTGTTGCCCAGGCTGGAGGGCAATGGTGTGATCTCGGCTCACTGCAACCTCCCAGGTTCAAGCTCTTCTTCTGCCTCAGCCTCCCAAGTAGCTGGGATTATAGGTGCCCACCACCATGCCTGGCTAATTTTTGTATTTTTAGTAGAGACAGGGTTTCACTGTGTTGACAGGGCTGGTCTTGAACCCCTGACCTCAGGTGATCCACCCACCTCGGCCTCCCAAAGTGCTGGGATTACAGGAGTGAGCCACCGTGCCCGGCCAAAAATTTTTTTAAGAGTAATTAATAAAATTGGCAAACTTTTGGTGAGATTATTTGAGAAAAGAAGAGAGAAAAAGAGAACATACAAATTACCAAAACAGGATCAGAGATGAAAAGGGTACTTCATCCATATGTTGAAAACATATTTTTAAATGAATAAGGCACAAATTACCAAAACTGAACTAAGAATAAATTTTAAAATATGAACACATTTACAATAAGTAAAGAGAATCAGTAATCAAACACCTTCCAACACCTTCTAACAAAAACAAGTCCAAGAAGGCTACCAAACATTTAAAGAATTTAACATTGATCCTTCTCAAATTCTTCCAAAAACTAGAAGCAAAAGGAATACTTCTTAACTCACCCTATGAAGCCAGCATTACACTGAAACCACAGCCAAAGACTTCACAAGAAAAAACAATTACAGACCAATATCCTTTATGAATACAGATGTAAAAATCCTCAAGGAAATACTAACAAACCAGATTCTCCAGCATATTAAAAGGATTATAAACCATGACCAAGAAGGCTTTACCTACAACAGCAAGAGTGGTTCACATAAGAAAATTAATCAATGTGGTAAACCACAACATTAGTTGAATGAAAGAAAAAATCCACATGATCATCTCAATTGACACAGAAAAAGCATTTGACACTCTTTCAGAATAAAAACTCTCAGAAAATTTAGAAGCAAATTTTCTCAACCTGATAAAGGACATTTATGAAAAACCCACAACTGACTTCACCCTCAATAGTGAAAGATTGAAAGCTTCCCACCTAAGTTCAGGAATAAGACAAGGCTCTCTCTCTTTCCACGGTCATTCAACATTGTACTGTAAGTTCTAGTCAGGTTAATGGGACAAGGAGAAAAAAACAGCATCCAAAGTAGAAAGGAAGATATAAAATTATCTCTAATTACAGATGACATAATCCCATATACAAAAAGTTCCAAAGATTCCAGAAAAAATTTACTTGAGCTAACAAATGAATGCAGCAAATTCACAAGATACAAGATCAATATACAAACATCAATCGTATTTCTATACACTAGCAGTGAACAATCCTGAAAGGAAATTAAGAAAATATTTCTATGTACAATAGCATCCAAAAGAATAAAATGCCTAGGAATAAATTTTACCAAGGAAGTCAAAGACTTGTACACTGAAAACTACAAAACATGGCTGAAAGAAATTAAAGAAGACCTAAACAAATTGAAAGACTTTCTGGGTACATGGATTGGAAGACATAATATTGTTTGAGATGGCAATACTACTCAAAGTGATCTACAGATTCAAGGCAATTCCCATCAAAATTTCAATGGCCTTTTTAGCAGATAAAGAAAAGTCACGGCACTTTGGGAGACCAAGGCAGGAGGATCACTTGAGCCCAGGAATTTAAGCCCAGTCTGAGCAACATAGTGAGGCCTCATCTCTACTAAAAATAAAAAATTAGCTGGGTCTGGTGGTGTGCATCTGTGGTCCCATCTACTTGGGAGGCTGAGGTGGGAGAATGGCTTGAGCCAGGGAGGCTGAAGCTGCAATGAGCCATGATCATGCCACTGCACTCCAGCCTGGGCAACAGAGTGGGACCCTGTCCCCCCACAAAAAATAGAAACAAAAAAAAAAAAAGGAAAAAGAAAAAGTCAGTTCTTGAGTTCATATGGAATTGCATGGGACCCTGAAAAACCAAAACAATCTTGATATAAATGACGAATGGATGGGTGCTGACGAGTTGACGGTGCAGCACACCAACATGGCACAAGTATACATATGTAACAAACCTGCACGTTATGCACATGTACCCTAGAACTTAAAGTATAATAAAAAAAAAAAGAAAATTAAAACAAAGTTAGAAGACTCACACTTTTCTATTTTAAGTCATAATACAAAGCTACAATAATCAAAAACAGTGTGGTACTGGCATAAAGATATACATACAGAGCAGTGGAATAGAATTAAGCATATAGAAATAAGCCCATACATCTATAGCCAATTAATTTTCAACAAGGATGCCAAATCATTCAATAGCGAGACAACTGTCTCTTCATTAAATGGTGCTGGGGCAAGTGGATATTCATATGCAAAAGAATAAAGTTGGACCCCTACTTCAGAATATATACAAAAATTAACTCAACGTACATCAATGACCAGAAGATATTCTTGCTATGTAGCCCAGGCTGGAATGCAGTGGTAAGATCGTAGCTCACTGCAGCCTCAAACTCCCAGGCTCAAGCAATCCTCCTGCCTCAGCCTCCAAAGTGCTGGGATTACAGGCATGAGCCATTGTGCCCAGCCTCAAAATCTTAAAACTCTTAGACGAAAGCATAAGGGTAAATGTTAATGTTCATTGGCAACGGTTCCTTAGATGTGACACCAAAAGCACAAGCAACAAAAGAAAAAATAGATAATTTGGACTTCATCACAGTAAAAAACTTCTGTGCTTCAAGGGACACCATCAAAAAAGTAAAAGGAGAACCTGTTAATATTAAATGGAAAAAGCATATATTTTTGTTTTTGTTTTTGTTGTTTGTTTGCTTGTTTGTTTGTTTCACTCTTGTCACTCAGGCTGGAGTGCAATGGCACAATCTCGCCTCACCGCAACCTCCACCTCCTGGGTTCAAGCAAGTCTCCTGCCTCAGCCTCCCAAGTAGCTGGGATGACAGGCACATGCCACTGTGTCCAGCTAATTTTGTATTTTTAGTAGAGACAGGGTTTCTCCATGTTTGTCAGGCTGGTCTCGAACTCCTGACCTTAGGTGATCCACTTGCCTTGGCCTCCCAAAGTGCTGGGATTACAGGTGTGAGTCACCGCACCTGGCCGAAATATATTTTTTAATTATATATCTGATAATAGTGTAGTATCCAGAATAAACGAAAAAAATGCTTAAACCTCAAGAACAAAAAGAAAAACAACTCAATTAAAATCGGACAAATTAGCCAGGTACAGTGGCTCACTCCTGTAATCCCAGCACTTTGGGAGGCTGAGGTGGAAGGATCACTTGAGACCAGGAGTTCCAGACCAGCCTGGGCAATACAACAAGACTCTGTCTCTACAAAAACTTTAAAAAATTAGCCATACATGGTGATGTGAGCCTGTAGTTCCAGCTATCATGAGGCTGAGGTTGGAGGATGGCTTGAGCCCAGGAGTTGGAGGCTGCAGCGAATTGTGATCACACCACTGCACTCTAGCCTGGATGATAGAGTGAGACCCTGTCTCAAAATAAATAAATGAGCAAACAAATAATTTTTAAAATTTTATTTTAAAAAATAAAAATGAATTTTAGGAAAAAGATAAATTAACCTCAGTTGATAGAATGCTTTAAAAAATGAACAAAGAACTTGAATAGACATTTATTCTGAGAAGATATACAAATGGCCAACTAGCACATGAACAGATACTAGTCATGTACATGCAAATGAAAACCACAAAAAGCTATCACAACACACCCACTAGAATTGCCATTAAAAAAAAAAAAAGGAAAATAAGTGTTGGTAATGATGTGGATAAATGGGAATTTTAATATATTTCTGGTTGTAATATAAAATGGCACAACTGCCACAGAAACAGGTTTAGTGGTTCCTGAGTAATTTAAACAGATACTATATGACCCATCAATTACCCTCCTAGGTATATACCCAGGAGGAGAAATGAAAACATCCATTCACACAAAAACTTGTAACAAACCTTCATAGCAACATTATTCTTAATAGTCAAAAAGTGGAAACAATCCAAATGTTCATCAACTGATGAAGGGATAAGCACAATATGGTATATCCATACAATGAAATATTTATTCAACCATATAAAGGAATGAAGTACTGATATACATCACAACATGGATATTCCTTGAAAACATTATGTTAAGTGAAAGAAGCCAGACAAAAAAGGGCATATATGGTATGATTACATTTATATGAAAGGAAAAGGCAAATCTATAGAGATAGAAACTAGATTATTACTTGCCAAGGGCTTTAGGGGAGGGGCAATGAGATATGACTGGTTAATTGGCATGAGGTTTCTTTCTAGGGTAATGAAAATACTCTGAAATTAGATCATAGTGATGGTTGCACCACATAGTGAATCTACTAAAAAACACTGAATTGTACATTTTAAAATTGCTAAAGTGATTAGTTTTTCTCAATTTTCAAAAATAAAAAATCCCTAAAACTGTTAACTCTGATTCTACTGGACTTAACTCCTGATCCAATATAGTGTCTGATAGCTAGTTTATGCTCAATATACATTTATTAAGTGAACGCTCAAATTAGTAAATTAATAAATAGAAACACTCATCAAACATAGTCGACTGTAAGCTCCATCAGGCAAACATTTTTGTGTTTTGTTCATTGCAATATTGAAACCTCGTTTGCAAAATTTATAATAGTTAGAAAACTAAGACAATGAAAGAGATCTGACCTAACAAATTCCATCTAGACTTTAACCTCCAAACTGGCCTTGGTCATTCCTGGACATGGGCAAAGCTAATTTTAGGATAAAAGTATAGTTTAACTGATAATAGCCATTCCCAAAACTAAACTGCCTTTGTAAAACTAATGAAAGGGCCACCAGGCTAGGAGGATGAGAGGGACCTGAACTCTGCTAAGACATAGGGATAGTTAAACGATTACTAGCCATTTTTCTGGAAGTCACAAGACTTGAAACTTCCCCAATTATTCCTGTAAATAACATCACTATAGTATAACCTGAGATTGGCCTTTTCAGATGTCTTTTCAGGCTTTCACATTTCTGATGACCAGATGGCCCCAACCAGACTAGCAACTCCTCTGTGGCTGCCACATAGAAGTAGACTTAGTGCACAAGGACCATTTTCCACACGGCTATGATTTGCATCCCCAGCCAATCAGCAGCACTATTCCCTAAACCTCCAAATTTTCATTGAAAGACTCTAGCCTCCAAATTTTCAGAGAGGCCGATTTGAGTAATAATAAAACTCGAGTCTCCCATTTAGCTGGCCCTACGTGTATTAAAGTCTTTATTGCAAATTTCCTGTCTTGCTCTATCTGGGCAGTGGGCAAGAAGGACCCATTGGGCAGTTACAAATTTGGGAGCTCATCTGGGATAGCCCTTGTGGCTACTTGCCCACAGTTTGGCAGCCCTTCACTCGCAACAGATCCGGAGGCCAGCCCAAGCAGCTACTTAGTGCTCTTGGACCAAGGGCTTCCCCTGGCACTATCTCTACTGCTGGGGTGCTGTCAACCCATAGTGTATGCATCTAATTGCAGTGGAGAAATAATTCCCACAAGACGTCTTGTAACCTGGTTTGGTGAGTATTCCAGGATCTGGCAACACTTGCTTCCTTCTCCTCATCTGTTGGCCTCCCTAGAGGCCCTATCTGTAGCCCCATCCAAGGGACTATTTGGCTGTCCCTAGGTTGTAGAAAGAGTCTCAGTTTGGGGAGATTTTTTCCCCAGGTAGATGGAGAATATGGGACCTATTTGGAGGAATACTCTTCCAGTTTGGAATCTAGTCTGGAATTTTGGTTTGGAAGTCCTTTTGTCCATCTTTACCTCATTGTGCATATTTATAAGCATAGACAGGATTCCTCAAAGGAATTGCTAATGGAAGTCCAGCAGGCTCTCCTAGTTTTGTCTGGTTGGTCACATTTGGTGAGTCCTGAAGGAAATTCTACACTCCTAACTCAGGGACCATCTGCTCTTCCATCTTGCTCACAGACCATCTCTTGAAACTTCTGATTGGAGGTCATCCTACCCGACTTTGAATGAATCAAGGATGTCAGGGACCAATGAAGGCAGGTTGGAGCCTTGGAAGGTTGATATTGAGTGCTGAGCAGGGTGACTAGTGTCTGTGTTTCGTCACATGATTTTTCTCTGGCCAGAAGGGAAAATGTTAATTTGGTTCCCCCATGCAGTCTGTTGGGCTGTTGGGCTGCATCCTGCAAAATTGAGAGGCTTTTGTTTATGCTTCCATGAAACAGAAAAGAATTATTATTTTTTTTTGAAATGTTACTTGGCTCCATGTCACCCAGAAACCTGGCATGCCATTAAAAGGGTAAGAATTTCTTACCAGCCAGGTTTCTGGCCTCTCTCTCTGTGCAAACCAGTTGAGTAAATGCTAGAAGTCACTGTTTATCTCCTCTGCAAGATTTTGTGTAATAGGAAAAAGGATTTGTGAGGCTAATCTTAGGCTCCAGTTAATCTTGTGTATTTTGTGCCATAATTTTTCTTTCTGTATTGTTCCATGTGATGGTTAATACTGAGTGTCAACTTGATTGGATTGAAGGATGCAAAGTATTGATCTTGGGTGTGTCTGTGAGGATGTTGCCAAAGATTAGCATTTGAGTCAGTGGGCTGGGAAAGGCAGGCCCACCCTTAATCTGTGTGGGCACCATCTAATCAGCTGTCAGCACGGCTACAATATAAAGCAGGCAGAAAAACGTGAAAAGACTAGACTGGCCTAGCCTCCCAGCCTACATCTTTCTTCTGTGTTGAATGCTTTCTGCCCTCGAACATTGGACTCCAAGTTCTTCAGTTTTGGGACTCAGACTGGCTCTCCTTGCTCCTCAGCTTGCAGACGACCTATTGTGGGACCTTGTGATTGTTTGAGTTAATACTTAATAAACTCTCCTTTATATCTATCCTATTAGTTCTGTCACTCTAGAGAACCTGGACTAATACAGATTTTGGTACAAGGAGTGGTTCTAGAGGAACAGAATATTAAGGATGGAGTTCTTTCATTGGTTTGGGTGTTTCTGGAGTTGGCTGCTTAATATGCTTAGACCCAATGCTAAGGACTCTACTTCTAGTAGTATGGAGAACACTGATAGTTGTTGGTGTGAACTGTTTAGAGAGTTATGCAAAATAAATGCATTTGACACTCCTAATTCACTGCTTGTGAGAGACAAGGAGTTTAGTGACTTTATACATAATACCTTTGACCACATTTGGAGAACCAAGGAACATAATGAAGCTGGTTGGTTGCTCCTAAGTTCAGTGGACAAAGTGATGACAGAAAATAATGAACTCGGGGATTCTAACTCCCGGCTTCAGAAGCAGATACTGAGCCTCAAATCTGCTAAGATTGCCCTGAGTGAGAGTCTTATCTCCTGTAGAGAAAGAGCTGAAAGTGTAGAAAAACAGACACAAATTCTTATTATGTGAGTAGCTGACCTGCAATGAAAACTGCATGCATAGCCTTGCCAGGTGTCTACTGTTAGAGTGAGGGCATTGATTGGAAAAGAATTACACCCTGAAACTTGGAATGGGGACATGTGGGAGGACTCTGATGAAGCTGGGGATACTGAGTTTGTAAACTCTGATGAACTTTTTTTGCCCGAAGGAACAGCTTCCCATTCTCAGTAGTGGCAACATCTCCTCCCCAATTCATGCTGCTATCAGCCTTTCCACATTTGTCTAAGGAGATAAACCCTGTGCTGCCTGAGGCAACAGTGATGGCCTCCCCTGAGGCAATTGCCAGGCAAGATAATGTTGATTCTCCTCAGGAGCCACCCCCAATACCCCTATTTGCTTCTGGACCTATAAATAGACTAAAGTCCTGGCGGACCCCTAGAGGTGAGGTTGAGAGTATGACCCATGAGGAGGCACATTAGACTTGAAAAGAACTGCTTGTGTTTTCTAATTTATATAAACAGAAATCTGGAGAACAGGAATGGGAATGGATATTAAGGGTATAGGGTAATGGTGGAAGGAACATAGAGTAGGATCAGCCTGAATTTATTGATTTGGGTGTACTAAGTAGGGACTCTGCATTTAATGGTGCAGAGTCAGAGTTAAAGAAAAGGTTCTAACAGTTTATTTTCTTGGTTAGCTGAAATATGGATTAAAAGATGGCCCACTGTGAGCAAGCTGGAAATGCCTGATCTCCCTTGGTTTAATATAGAGAAAGGAATCCAAAGGCTCAGGGAGATTGGGATGGTGGAGTAGATTAATCACTTCAGACCTACTCATCCCAGCTGGGAGGATCCAGAAGACATATCCTTGACCAATGCCTTGTGAAATAGATTTATGAGGGCACCACTTGCATCTTTGAAGAGCCCTGTAATTGCTCTTCTCTGTATATCAGATCTAACAGTGGGAACTGCAGTTATTCAACTACAACATTTAAATACAATGGGAATAATTGGATGCCAAGGTGGCAGAGGCCAAGTGGCAGCACTCAACCATCAAAGGCAAGGTGGGTGTGGCTACTGCAATGGACAGCAGAGGCAAAGAGGCAATCGGAATAGTCTGACTTCTGTAGAGCTCTGGCATTGACCAATTAATCACAGTATTCCTATAAGTGAAGTTGATTGGAAGCCTACTGCATTTCTACTTAATTCATACAAGTAGAAAACCTCTAGGTCTAATGGACAAAAGACTAATTTGAATTATAAAAACAGAGAATCATGGCCCCTCAATCAATTTCCAGACTTGAGCCAGTTTACAGACCCAGGACCCCTTGAATGAATGGGAGGCCAGGTCCCCTTGAGGAAAGACCCCACTACATTACTGACAATTTATGCAGTTAATCTTTCTTCCATCCTTCCCCAAGGAGACCTCTCGCCTTTTGCCAGGGTAACTGTGCACTGGGGAAAGGAAAATGATCAGACATTTCAGGGACTAGTGGACACTGGCTCTGAGCTGATATTGATTCCAGGGGACCCAAAACATCATTGTGGTCCTCCAGTTAAAGTAGGGGCTTACGGGCTGGGTGCGGTGGCTTACACCTGTAATCCCAACACTTTGGGAAGCCAAGGCAGGCGGATCACGAGGTCAGGAATTCAAGACCAGCCTGACAAACGTGGTGAAACCCCGTCTCTACTAAAAATACAAAAATTAGCTGGGCATGGTGGCTCATGCCTGTAATCCCAGCTACTCAGGAGGCCGAGGCAGGA
>NW_012114699.1:410773-423083 GCF_000951035.1 Colobus angolensis palliatus | reverse complement strand
CCAGCTACTCAGGAGGCTGAGGCAGGAGAATTGCTTGAACCGAGGAGTCAGAGGTTGCAGTGAGCCAAGATTCTGCCACTGCACTCCAGCCTGGGCAACAGAGCGAGACTCCATCTCAAAAAAAAAAAAAAAATAGGGGCTTATGGAGGTCAGGTAATTAATGGAGTTTTAGCTCAGGTCCAACTGACAGTGGGTCCACTGGGTCCCCAGACTCATCCTGTGGTTATTTTCCCAGTGCCAGAATGTATAACTACCATAGACATACTTAGTAGCTGGTAGAACCCCCACATTGGCTCCCTGACTGGTAGGGTGAGGGCTATTATGGTGGGAAAGGCCAAATGGAAGCCATTAAAGCTTCTTCTACCTAGAAAAATAGTATATCAAAAACAATATTACATCCCTGCAGGGATTGTGGAGATTAGTGCCACCATCAAGGACGTGAAAGATGCAGGGGTGGTGATGCCCACCACACTCCCATTCGATTCTCCCATTCAGCCTGTGCAGAAGACAGAGGGATCTTGGAGAATGACAGTGGATTATCATAAGCTCAACCAAGTGGTGAATCCAATTGCAGCTGCTGTACCAGATGTGGTTTCATTGCTTGAGCAAATTAATACATCTCCTGGTACCTAGTTGGCAGCAATTGACTTGACAAATGCCTTTTTCTCCATTCCTGTCTATAAGGCCCACCAGAAGCAATTTGCCTTCAGCTGGCAAGGCCAGCAATATATCTTTACTATCCTACCTCAGTGGTATATAAACTCTCTGGCTTTGTGTCATAATCTTATTCAGAGAGACCTTGATCACTGTTCGCTTCCATAGGATATCACACTGGTCCATTACATTGATGACATTATACTGATTGGATCCAGTGAGCAAGAAGTAGCAAACACACTGGACTTGTTGGTGAGACATGCCAGAGGATGGGAAATAAATTTGACTAAAATTCAGGGACCATCCACCTCAGTAAAATTTCTAGGAGTCCAATGGTGTGGGGCCTGTGAAGATATTCCTTCTAAGGTGAAAGAGAAGTTGCTGCATTTGGCCCCTCCTACAACCAAAAAAGGGACACACCACTTAGAGGGCCTATTTGGATTTTGGAGGCAACACATTTCTCATTTGGGTGTGTTATGCCAGACCATTTATTAAGTGACCCAAAAGGCTATCAATTTTGAGTGGGGTCCAGAACAGGAGAAGGCTCTGCAACAGGCCCAGGCTGCTGTGCAAACTGCTCTGCCACTTGGGTCACATGACCCAGCAGATCCAATGGCGATTGAGGTGTCAGTGACAGATAGGGATGCTGTTTGGAGCCTTTGGCAGACCGCCATAGGTGAATCACAGCAGAGGCCTCTAGGATTTTGGAGCAAGGCCCTGCTATCTCCTGCAGATAACTACACTCCTTTTGAGAGACAGCTCTTGGCCTGTTACTGGGCTTTGGCGGAAACTGGACGTTTGACTACGGCTCATCAAGTCACCATGTGACCTGAGCTGCCTGTTATGAAGTGGGTGCTTTCTGACCCATCTAGCCATGAAGTGGGTCATGCACAGCAGCAATTCCATCATCAAATGGAAGTGGTATGTACATGATTGGGCTCAAGCAGGTCCTGAAGGCACAAGTAAGTTACTTGAGGAGGTGGCTCAAATGCCCATGGTCTCCACTCCTGCCACCCTGCTTTCTCTTCCCCAGCCTGCCCTGATGGCTGCATAGAGAGTACCCTATGATCAGTTGACAGAGGAAGAGAAGACTAGGGCCTGGTTCACAGATGGTTCTGCACTATATGCAGGCACCACTCGACAGTGGACAGCGGCAGCACTACAGCCCCTTTCCATGACATCCCTGAAGGACACTGGTGAAGGGAAATCTTCCCAGTGAGCAGAACTTCGAGCAGTGCACTTGGTTGTGCAATTTGCCTGGAAGGAGAAATGACCAGATGTGCGATTATATACTAATTCATGGGCTATAGCCAATGATTTGGCTGGATAGTCAGGGACTTGGAAGAAGCATGATTGGAAAATTGGTGACAAAGAAATCTGGGGAAGAGGTATGTGGATGGACGTCTCTGAGTGGTCAAGAACTGTGTATCCCATGTGAGTGCTCACCAACGGGTGACCTCAGCAGAGGAGGATTTTAACAATCATGTGGATAGGATGACCCGTTCTGTGGACACCACTCAGCTTCTTTCCCCAGCCACCCCTGTCATTGCCCAATGGGCCCATGAACAAAGTGGCCATGGTAGCAGGGATGGAGGTTACACATGGGTTCAGCAACATGGACTTCCACTCACCAAGGCTGACCTGGCTACAGCCGCTGCTGAGTGCCCAATTTGCCAGCAGCAGAGACCAACACCGAGCCCTTGATATGGCAACATTCCTCTGGGTGATCAATCAACTACCTGGTGGCAGGTTGATTATACTGGACCTTTTCCATCATGGCAAGGACAGAGGGTTGTTCTCATTGGAATAGACACTTACTCTGCATATGAGTTTGCCTATCCTGCATGCAATGCTCCTGCCAAGACTACCACCCATGGACTCATGGAATGCTTTATCCACCATCATAGTATTCCACACAGCATTGCCTCTGATCAAGGCACTCACTTTATGGCTAAAGAAGTGAGGCAATGGGCTCATGCTCATGGATTTTGCTGGTATTACCATGTTCCCCATCATCCTGAAGCAGCTGGATTGATAGAACGGTGGAATGGCCTTTTGAAGTCACAATTACAATGCCAACTAGGTGACAATACTTTGCAGGGCTGGGGCAAAGTTCTCCAGAAGGCCATGTATGCTCTGAATTAGTGTCCAATATATGGTACTGTTTTTCCCATAGCCAGGATTCACGGGTCCAGGAATCAAGGGGTGGAAGTGGAAGTGGCACCACTCACCATCTCCCCTAGTGATCCACTAGCAAAATATTTGCTTCCTGTTCCCATGACAGTACGTTCTGCTGGCCTAGAGGTCTTAGTGCCAGAGGGAGGAATGCTGCCACCAGGAGACACAACAATGATTCCAGTAAACTGGAAGTTAAGATTGCCACCTGGACACTTTGGGCTCCTCCTACCTTTAAGTCAACAGGCTAAGAAGAGAGTTACAGTGTTGACTGGGGTGACTGACCCGGATTATCAAGATGCAATCAGTCTACTACTCTGCAATAAAGGTAAGGAAGAGTATGCATGGAATACAGGAGATCCATTAGGGCATCTCTTAGTAGCATCTCTTAGTATTACTGTGCCCTGTGATTAAGGTCAATGGGAAACTACAACAGCTTAAATCCAAGCAGGACTACAGATGGCCCAGACACTTCAAGAATGAAGGTTTGGGTCACTCCACCAGGAAAAAAACCACGACCTGCTGAGGTACTTGCTGAAGGCAAAGGGAATACAGAATGGGTAGTAGAAGAAGGTAGTCATTAATACAAGCTACAACCACGTGACCAGCTGCAGAAATGAGGACTGTAATTGTCATGAGCATTTCTTCCTTCTTTTCTTAAAAACATGTTTGTGCATTTATACACTTGTATTAAGAAAATATCTCCATTTTATTTCCTTTTTCCTTTATCATGTGCCCTAATATTTATTGACTTCATATCGGCATTTAAGTATTGTTAATTTTATGTAATAGAATCTGGGTTGGGAATTGGTGCATTTCTGGTTGTACGAAGGATAGTTGTATTACGTCAGGCATAATTATGACCTTGCTATTGTCTTTATTTGAAGATTATGTATGATCTCAAGAGATGTGTATGAGTTCAAGTTGACAAGGGGTGGACTTGTGATGGTTAATACCAAGTGTCAACTTGATTGGATTGAAGGATACAAAGTATTCATCCTGAGTGTGTCTGTGAGGGTGTTACCAAAGGAGATTAACATCTGAGTCAGTGGGCTGGGAAAGGCAGACCTACCCTTAATCTGGGTGGGCATGATCTAATCAGCTGCCAGCATGGCTACAATATAAAGCAGGCAGAAAAACGTGAAAGGACTAGACTGGCCTAGCCTCCCAGCCTACATCTTTCTCCCGTGCTGGATGCTTCCTGCCCTTGAACTGAACTCCAAGTTCTTCAGTTTTGAGACTCGGATTGGCTCTCCTTGCTCCTCAGCTTGTAGATGGCCTATTGTGGGACCTTGTGATTGTGTGAGTTAATACTTAATAAACTCTCATTTAGATAGATAGATAGATGATAGATAGATAGATAGATAGATAGATAGATAGATAGATAGATAGATAGATAGACAGGCATATATATTTATAGAGAGCGAGAAAGTGCAATGTTCCACAATATATCTCATTGAAAGGATGTTTCCCTGAGGCTGCTGTGCAACCTAATGCCAATCAGCCCACTCTGTAATCATATCTCACTCTGCCATTCCATAGCTCCTAAGTGTCCAAGAGCATGCATTTCTTATTTAAATGAACAAAGATAGGAGTATCACCCTGTAGTAATAATCACTCACACTAAGCAACTTCTATTAAACATTTTTAAAAGTATATGTTTTATATAGCTATTATAAATCAAGGTTAAAATTTTCTCATAATGCAATGTAATTTCTGGTCCCCCTAGAAGTCAAAAAGATTAGATACAAGAGGAAGAAGGAATAGACAGGAGGAACCAGAGAATCAGACAGAATTCTGTTGACTGAGTTTTTACAGAGGCAGAGCAGGGGCTCTAAAACAGTATCTGTATGCACATAACCCAAACATAGGCCTTAATTAAGTTGATTTTTAACAACAGACATCTCAAAAGGAAAATACTTTTAAATCTTTTATTACTAGATTTTAGCTGAGGCAAACAGCCTATATTTCTGGCTTTTCAAATTTTTTTTACCAAAGGTAACCTCGTATGTGAAACCAATAAGCCTTAACTAAACTTGCGAATAACCACAGATGCATAAGATGGCAAGTCATTTTTACAAGATCTGGAATTGCCCCAAAAGTAGCTCAAAGAAAGGCAAATTCAAGACAGGATATAAGAAGCTGTCCCTGGAGGGGAAAATAATCACTAAACAGCAAAAGCTGCACAAGTATCAATCCAGAAAGGGCTCATTCCCTATCCAGGAATTGAACCCAGGCCATGATTAGTAAAAGCTCACTAGCCTTAACTAGTGAGTTACAACATGGGGAAGTCACCATCCCTTTTCCCATAAGGAGTCTAGAGTAGTCATTTTTGAGCTTGGAAAGGATTTTAACTGCTCAAGAGAATTCTTAAGGCTAGCCATGACATGAACCCAAAAATTCCCACCCTCCAGATGGTGGAGACTAGGAGAAAGCACTCCCACATGGCCATAAAAAGAACTTTATGTACTGTCTCATCCTATAGTGTTTCCCTCTTTTGGAGATTCAGGATTTTGTGTAAAAATGGGATCTTTAATTTTGGGGGATCTGTTCTGCCACCCAGCTATGCCCTCCTATTAGGCCCTAGCAACTGCATGTCTTCCTGGCCCTGTTCCTTAAAAGGCTCCACCCTAAAGCCAGTAACCCAATTAACTTACATCTTTAAGGAAATCTCCACCTATAAAGCTGTCTGCTTTTCCTGGCCATCTTTTTTTTTTTTTTTTTTTTTTGAGACAGAATCTCACTCTGTCACCAGCCTGGAGTGCAGTGGTACCGTCATGGCTCACTGCAAACTTTACCTCCCGGGTTCAGGTGATCCTCCCACTTCAGCCTCATGAGTAGCTGGAACTACAGGCACATGCCACCACGCCCTGCTAATTTTTCTGTTTTTTGTGAGGACAGGGTTTCTTGATGCTGCCTTTTGAGTAAACTACAGGAACAAAAAGAGGTGAGAGAGAAAAGACAGATTCAATTTGTCTCATGCCATCTTTATTGGCTCTTGTTTGAAAATCTGTCTCCTCTCTATCAAAGTAAAGGTTTTTGCCTTTTCTTAAATTTTTGAGGCCGGACACGGTGGTTCACGCCTGTAATCCCAGCACTTTGGGATGCTGAGGCAGATGGATCACCTGAGGTCAGGAGTTCGAGACCAGCCCGACCAACATGGGAACACCCCGTCTCTACTAAAAATACAAAGTTAGCCAGGCGTGGTGGTGCATGCCTGTAATCCCAGCTACTCGAGAGGCTAAGGCAGGAGAGTCTCTTGAACCCGGGAGGCGGAGGTTGCAGTGAGCCGAGATTGCACTATTGCACTCCAGCCTGGGCAACAAGAGCAAAACTCCATCTCGAGAAAAAAAAAAAAGAAGAAGAAGAAAGAAAAGAAAACATTTTTGAGCTGTCACTTCAGCTAAATGAATGACTCATGATCCTATTTTGTGATATCAATTATTTTAAACCTTTGATATTCGACAAACTTTCCAAAATAATATTCTAAATTATGTCTTTTTTTTTTTCTTCATTAACCTTTTTAAGTGCAAAAGAGACATATTTGGCTGGGCACGGTAGTTCATGCCTGCAATCCCAGCACTTTGGGAGGCCAAGGTGGGCAGGTCACTTAAAGCCAGGAGTTTGAGACCAGCTTGGCCAACATGGCAAAATTCCATCTCTACTAAAAATACAAAAAAATTAGCCAGGTGTGGTGATGTATGTCTGTAATCCCAGCTACTCAGGAGGCTGATGCGTGAGAATCACTTGAATCCAGGAGGCAGAGATCGCAGTGAGCCAAGATCATGCCTTTGCATTCCAGAGAGAGACTCTGTCTTAACTTTTTTTAAAAAAAAGAGAGAGACAGAGACATACCCGGCTTATTTGGTATATTAAAATCATACAAGGACCATTGTCAAATATAAAATGGTATTTAACTTTCCTTGGGTTGTATTCATATACATATGTTACTAGTATGTGTTCAAAGTTATATGATTCCTATAATTCTGATATGCCTTGGTATATGCTATCAGTAATAATTATGACTGTTGTATTAAATTATTATGTGCCACAAAGATGACCAGATTTCCTTGTTGACTGCATCTTTAACTGTGGCTGTACTAAGACTTGTCATCCACAGACAATTGTCATCTTATTTTGATCCTTTTCAAAAGGTAGTTTATCTATAGGACTCTGACAAGTGTGTATTTTGTATTTTGTTTTTTGTTTTTTGTTTTTTTGAGATGGAGTCTTTGCTCTTGTTGCCCAGGCTGGAGTTCAATGGCACGATCTCAGCTCCTTGCAACTTCCACCTCCTGGGTTCAAGCAATTCTCCTGCTTCAGCCTCCCAAGTAGCTGAGGCCACCACCACACCTGGATAATTTTTGTATTTTTAGTAGAGACGGGGTTTCAGCATGTTGGTCAGGCTGGTCTCAGACTCCTGACCTCAGATGACCCACTCACCTTGGCCTCCCAAAGTGCTGGAATTACAAGTGTGAGCCACTACACCTGGCCTTGACAAGTGTTCTTGAACGTAAGTCTTTGGAAAGTATTCATGAGTATTTTTAACTTTTAGCAATATAGTTATTTTCATAATTGCAATAAAAATCTGTTTTCTTTTCTAATAGGACAAAATTGGAGATACTGGTTATATTACCAAGGCTTTGACTGGAATGATATGCTTTCAGATATAAACAGATTGCTTTAAGGAATCAAAGTTGACTTATAGAGCAGGTAATAGTCCCTTGGGAAAACTGGCCTCATACTTTGTGTATACAGTCCCTGTACACGGTTCCTGACCTGTGGTAAGTAAAGAATGTCACTTTCTGACGGGCCCAGGAGCCCCTAGTTATCTTGAGACTGAGAGGAGAGGAATTCAACTAATTAATACAAATATTTGCAGGCACAGAAAAACCATGGCTGAGCTCGAGGATTTTAAAAGTCCAAGCTGAAATTCCTTATGAAAAAGCAGTTCCAGTAAGCCAATTTTATTAAAAGAGCCTACATGTCATATAATTATTATTGTTGCCATTTATGCAAACAACCAGGCAAAGTATAATAAGACTAAAACTTATTTTGCAAATAAATTTTTCCAATTATGATTTGTCTTTAGTAAAAATGGGGACTGGAGAGAGAAAAATTATGTTTCAAAAAATACTATAAGGTCAGGTGGTGGCTCATTCCTGTAATTCCAGCACGTTGAGAGGCTGAGGCAGGTGGATCACTTGAGGTCAGCAGTTTGAGACCAGCCTGGCTAACATGGTGAAATCCTGTCTCTACCAAAAATACAAAAAAAATCAGCCAGGTGTGGTGGCTTGTGCCTGTAATCTCAGCTACTTGGGAGACTGAGGCAGGAGAATCACTTGAACCCCAGGAGGCGAAGGTTGCAGTGAGCCAAGATTATGCCACTGCACTCCAGCCTGGGCGACAGAGTGAGACCCTGTCTCAAAAACACAAAAGGAAAAAAAAAACACTATAGTACACCTGTTAGATTCTAGTCTTGTCTGTTTTTAGTTGTTGTCGTTTTTATTATTTTCGCAATTTGAACTAAATCCTGAATTCTCTCTGAGCTACAAGTCTCCAAACTCATGCTTTCCAATTTTTCTTCCATTTTTCTGACTTGGACTCAATGAAATTGCTACTACCTTTTTCCTGAGGCCCTGCAAGCTGAAGCTTATTCTTTGTAATACAGGCAAGAAAAAATGTGTCAGATTGCCACTGCCTTCTTCCTATATAACTAAAGATGCTTTGAGACCAACATCTGGATAAATTGTGACCAACACTAACCTTTGTTTTTCTTCTGTTTCCATAGAAATGTCTCATATTAAAAATCTGTTTGCCTTCATCACATATAGAGCCCCAGCCCATCTGCAATACTACCTCCTGAAATAGGACAGAGCTGTTTAACTGAACTGATCTATTCTCTGAACTAAAAACTGACTAAAAAAGATATGGCATGGTGTATTTAAATTTACTCTTTCCTGTTCATCCCAATTTGTCTACCAACAACCTCTAACACAAATCTTTCTCGACTAGTGACCCTGTGTCTGACTGGTTCTCAGAGCTATTCACCTGGATCCCTTAGGGCTTTAGATAAATTCTACAAGGACTTCTGAAGCTAGGACTTTCACTCATTATATTAGGACTCATTATCTTATAGTTTGCTGTCAACCTCCAACCAGGCTGTGAATACATCCAGACAGCTACAAAGCAGTTTCACTATGCTTACATTGGAGCCAATCCTATCCCAACAACACCCCCTGTCAGCAGAAAGAAGTTAGAGCAGTTGTTGGCCTTTTCCCATCTTCGTAGCTCACACCTAAGAATAAGGTGTGGTGAAACCCAAAATAGGGGATTGAAACCACCTTTGCAAAAATTATAACAGTTAGAAAATTGTAACAGTAAAAGAGATCTGACCAAACCAACTACATATTGCCTTTAACCTCCAAACTCCCTGGCCATGGGCCAAGCTAACTTTGGGAGATATTTAGTTTATAGTTTAAATGATAATAGCCATTCCCAAAACTAAACTACCTTTGTAAAACTAATGAAAGGGCCACCCAGCTAAGAGGATGAGGGGGGCCTGAATTCTGCTAAGATGTAGGCATAAAAGATTACCAGACATTATTCTACAGGTCATAAGATTTGCAACTTCCTCAATTACTCTAATAAATAACATCACTATAGTATAACCTAAGATTGAGATGTGTTTTCAGGTTTTTGCATTTCTGATGACTAGATGACTCCATCCAGACCCACTACCCCAACCTGTGGCCTTCACCCAGAAGTGGACTCAGTACAGGAGGACCGTTCTCCACACCCCTATATTTCCATCTGCAACCAATCAGCAGCACCCATTCCCTAGCCTCCTGCCTGCCAAACTATCCCTGAAAGACCCTAGCCTCTGAAGTTTGGAGGAGGCTGATTTGAATAATAATAAAACTCTGGTATCCTGTTTAGCCGACTCTACATGTATTAAACTCTTTCTCTATTGCAATTCCCCTGTCTTGATAAATTGGCTCTGGGAAGCAGGCAAGAAGAACTCATTGGGCAGTTACAGTATTCCCCAGTGCCTGTAACAGTGCTGACCACATAGCAGGTGTACAATAAATATTTCCTAAATGAATGGATTAATGAGTTCTGCTGGTTTCTTATAAGGGCTATTGCGTGGGTGGGATCACAATGGTCCAGGATCTGCCTCATGAAACAGTTCAGTCAGTGTACCAAGATTTACTTGTCTCTGTGGAGCTACCACACACTTACTCAAACTGGCAGGAAGTTCTTTTGTAGTGGAGTAGCTGCTGAGGGGAGTAATTTGAACAAACTATTATTTACTTAAATTTTTAAAAACTGCCATCTTCTTCATTGTAGAGAAGATACAAAAAATTCTCTTGGAGCATATTTATTCAGTGAAAAGGTTTTGAGAGTTTCTCTTGTTCAACGGAGAGGTGTGTAAGTAGTTATCGCCCTGAGTAAATTGGTAACAGGAGGATCTTTCAGGTCTTCACTAAGTCCACCCCTCTAGTATGCAGATCTGGGAAGAAAACTGTAGAGCATAGGATCTTCTGTGGTGAAGATGAATGAAAAGAATGAGAAGCGAACCTCTCCCTTCAGATTCCAAGCTAAGGAAACCTGTCAACTTGAACTCAACCACAAAAGTCCTTACCAAGGCAGGGACCTGGAAGAGAAAGCAGATCCCAGAAAAAATTACCAAGAAAATAAAAAGAGATAACCCAATGGGTGAGCCGACACTTGAATCATTGTGGAAAATGAGAACCAGTAGTTCTGGGTTAATGAGCTGATGAACCTCAAAATTGATCCTGCATGGTTCCTCCTGAAGGTAAACCATGCCCTGGTCCTGTAACTTTGTGAGGTGCTTGGACTGTTTGTCTTAAAGCACTCATGTGTGGCTGGTGCTGGAATCTGCCAACACCCACGACAATGACGGGAACAGGGGGTATAACACTGACTTTATCATTTTGGGTACCATCCGCTGAGGCACCACTGCTGTATGAACTCAGACAATTTTTAGAACTTTATCTAGAGAGCTTAGGCCAATGGCTTAACAACCTTCTAGAGAATTCAATACATTTCAGCCCTAATCAAGTGGTTTCTGGTAGCAATATTATCCAGGATCAAAGGTTCCCATTTCAGCACAAGGAGATGAGTAAGTGAGATGCTTTAACACACAATGCCCACCCCCAACCTCAGGTTAGTAAACACTTTGGAGTCAGAGGCCTACAAAGGGGAACATATGGGACTTGAAGAGAAAAGACAGGTTTTACACTAATTTATCCAGGTACTTTATAATTGGGAGCGGGCTAGCTTATTATTCATAACTGAATCAAAATCCAATCATACTATAATCAAAGTAGCTCTATTACTTTTTCAAAATAAAAATTTCTTACGGTTGTCTCTTGATTGTAAAAATGCTTCATGGATATGGTACAAATTTTAAACAATACAGAAATGTATTAAGAAACTAAAAATCACTTCTGAATCCCACCACACAGAAGTGACCACTGTTAACGTTTTGGTAAACATATTTCCAAAAATCTTTCCTTGTATACCATCACACACCCCCACCCCCAACCCCATAATCCCCTTGTATACAACAACACTCCTTCCCACCCCCACACACTCTTTGCCTTTCAGTGACTGGTACACATCACCATGTTTAACCAATACTTAGTGATCCACTAAATGGATGTATCATAACTTATTTAACCAATCCTCTATCAATAGACATGCAAGATATCACCAATATTTTGACATTATAGATAGCACTGCAATAAACAACTACTTATATCATTTTTTGCATTTTTAAAATTTTTATGTATTTATTTACCTTTATTTTATCTGTTCTCACAATCTATTTATTTATTCATTTACTTTTAGAGAGACAGGGTCTCACTCTGTCATCTTGTTATAAATAAAGTTTTGGTGCCACAAAAGAAATAGCACTAGAATACAAAATTTTATTTTTAATTCTTAGCAAGGCAAGTTACTCCTGTAGAAGGGTGCACCCTTACAGATGGAGCAATGGTGAGTGCACACCTGGACAAGGGAGGGAAAGGGGTTCTTATCCCTGACCCACATGGCTCCTGCTGCTGTGTCGTTCCCCTATTGGCTAGGGTTAGACTGCACGGCTAAATTAACTCCGATTGACTAACTTAAAGAGAGTGATGGGGTGAGTGGTTTGGCGGCAAAAATGGTTATGGAAGAGCAGGAAATCAGAATGAGTCAGGGTAGAGAATGAGTCAGGGTGGAGCAGGTAATTGGAATGAGTCAAGGTGGAGCAGGTAATCGGAATGAGTCAGGGTGGAGCAGGTAATCAAAAAATGTTGCTTTATGAGGAAGTTAAGTTTAAAAGTAGAAGCCAAGAATTAAACATACTAAGAGTGTGTGGCGGGGGGCGGAGCAAGATGGCCGAATAGGAACAGCTGCAGTCTCCAACTCCCAGCGCGAAGGACACAGAAGACCGGTGATTTCTGCATTTTGA
>NW_012114699.1:368767-405193 GCF_000951035.1 Colobus angolensis palliatus | reverse complement strand
TATACCTGATATAAATGATGAATTGATGGGTGCTGACGAGTTGATGGGTGCAGCACACCAACATTGCACAAGTATACATATGTAACAAACCTACACGTTATGCACATGTACCCTAGAACTTAAAGTATAATAAAAAAAAAAAAAGAATTAAACATACTGACATATTGATTCTCTGAAGAGATTAGAACTCATATCTAATAATCTAGGCTGGAGTGCAGTGGTGCAATCATAGCTCAGTCTAACCTTGAACTCCTAGGCTCAAGAAATCCTCCCACCTCAGCCTGCTGAGTAGCTACGACTACAGGTGCATGCTAACCTGCCTAGCTAATTTTTTTAAATTACATTTATTTATGTTGCCCAGGATGGGTGGTTTGCTGCACCCATCAACCCATCATCTACATTAGGTATTTCTTCTAATGCTATTCCTCCCCTAGCCCCCAACCCCCCAACAGGCCCCAGTGTGTGATGTTCCCTTCCCTGTGTCCATGTGTTATCATTGTTCAACTCCCACTAATGAGTGAGAACATGCAGCGTTTGGTTTTCTGTTCCTGTGTTAGTTTGCTGAAAATGATGGTTTCCAGCTTCATTCATGTTTCTGCAAAGGACGTGAACTCATCCTTTTTTATGGCTGCATAGTATTTCATGGTGTATATGTGCTACATTTTCTTTATTCAGTCTGTCATTGGTGGGCATTTGGGTTGGTTCCAAGTCCTTGCTATTGTGAATAGTGCTGCAGTAAACATATGTGTGCGCGTATCTTTATAGTAGATTGATTTATAATCCTTTGGGTATATACCCAGTAATGGGATTGCTGGGTCAAATGGTATTTCGGATTCCAGATCCTTGAGGAACTGCCACACTGTCTTCCACAATGGTTAAACTGATTTACACTCCCACCAACAGTGTAAAAGCGTTCCTATTTCTCCACATCCTTGCCTACATCTGTTGTTTCCTGACTTTTTAATGATCGCCGTTCTAATTGGCGTGAGATGGTATCTCATTGTGGGTTTGATTTGCATTTCTCTAATGAGCAGTGTTGATGAACTTTTTTTCATATGTCTGTTGGCCACATAAATGTCTTATTTTAAGAAGTGTCTGTTCATATCCTTTGCCCACTTTTTGATGGAATTGTTTTTTTCTTGAAAATTTGCTTAAGTTCCTTGTAGATTCTGGATATTAGCCCTTTGTCAGATGGACAGATTGCAAAAATTTTCTCCCATTCTGTAGGTTGCCTGTTGACTCTGATGATAGTTTCTTTTGCTGTGCCAAAGTTCTTTAGTTTAATTGGATCCCATTTGTCAATTTTTAAAGCCTCTGCTTTTTGATGCTCACTTGTGGTTTTGTGTATTGGCTTCACAGTACCAAACAGGGATAGACCCCATTATGGGGGACCAGTTTTTCTGGTAACAACCCTTCTTATTCCTTCTTCCAGGAGGTTTGTTGGCAGGCCTGAAATCTCCAACCCTCTAATTACTCCGTCTTTGTGGTGTACATCCACATCCTGTGGCTACCTAGGGGGTCCATTTTAAGTCACCTCATTAGCATAAACTCAGGTGCGATTGAAAGGGCTTGTTATGAATAACAAAAGACATTCCTATAATTCAGGAAATTTTTAAAAGAGCTCTGTGCCAGGAACCTGGGACAAACACCAAATATATTATTATACCACAATGATAATGAGCTCTGAATTGAATTTGTAATAAATAGCCTACCAAATGAAAGATGAATTCACAGCCAAATTCTACCAGATGTTCAGAAAACAGCTGGTACCATTTCTACTGAAACTATTCCAAAACATTGAAGAGGAGGGGCTTCTCCATAACTCATTCTATGAGGCCAGCAGCATCCTGATACCTAAACCTGGCAGAGACACAGCAATAAAAGAAAACTTCAGGCCAATATCCTTGATGAACATCGATGCAAAAATCCTCAACAAAATACAGGCAAACTGAATCCAGCAGCACATCAAAAAAGCTTATTCACCACAGTCAAGTATGCTTTATCCCAGTGAAGCAGGAAAATAGGGTCTGAAGGCAGGCAACATAAGACTGATTCACACTTCAACTATGACAGGAAATACCCTCTCCATAGGGTGTAGGCCAAATAACTTTGAAACTTTACTTCATCCTCTTCATTTACATAGGGAATACCCCAAGTAGAGGGTATTTAAACTCACAAAAACTCTGTAACAGGGCCTTTGAGCCTCTATGCTCAGGCCCGCTCCCACACTGTGGAGTGTACTTTCATTTTCAATACATCCCTTCGTCCCTTCCTTGCTTTGTGTGTGCATGTTATCCAATTCTTTCTTCAAGACACCAAGAACCTGGACCCCCTCCACTGTTAATATATTTTGGTAAGCCAGCCAGGAGGAAGAGGTAAGCCCGAATTGTTGAATATAAAATGCTCCAGGAATAAATGCTCAGTGCCATGAAGTAAAACCACCATTCAGGCAAAAATTTAATTCTCTCAGCAAGGCAATTTACTGCTGCAGAAAGGTACCATTTGCGTCAATCAAGATCACAAGAGCACAGAGAACAAAGGAGACCAGGGGGTTTTATCCTTAATGCAGTCCCTCTCTCTCTGTCACTCCTCCATGGGCTGTGGTCAGACCACACAATCTGAGCTGACCCAATTGGCTACTTGTACATATTTTCCTAAATATAGAAGGGGAGGGGGACATAAGGTACAGAGGCGGAGCATGTGAGATGTGCAGTTTCGGGGGAACAATGGGTGCAGGTAACCAAGGGAACAGATGTGAATTATTGATTAGAACTGATGAGAAGAGGCTGTTTACAGTAACTAGGGGGCAAGGAAGAACAAGAAAGTTGAGTTTGAGAACAAAGGATAAGGAAGTTAATAGGCTAAACCCTTTGAAGAGAAACTCAGAAAGATTTATTGTATCTTACAATTCCTCCCTTTTAATTTTCTTATGATTCCTTCTCTTCAAACTCTTTTAACATGTCTTGGCTTTGCCATTCGATTTGATCTTCTAAAAGGAAGAGCTTACTTGAATAAGGTGGAGGAGAACTAAGGGAGGTTTTCATAAGTGCTGTTTGTACAGTCCTTTGTATTAACCCACGGATGCATGATATAACACAACACCCAATGAGAATGAGTACACCTATTACGACTGCAAGGGAAATAAGAATTGAGACCATAATTCCTTTCCATTTACCGAATCACTTTCTTAGCCATCCTGAAATGGGGTCATCGATTCCAGAATTTTTAGTTAATTCATTGCATAAAGTGGTAAGTCCTTGCAAGGCCTTTGTTATGCTCCCATTGGGGACAGTGTTGCTTGGGATGAAGGTACAACATTGGGTTTTAATCATAACACAAACTTCACCTTTTTTGGCTAATAACATGTCTGGAGCTATTCTGTTTTCCCAAGCCATTTGACTAGTAGGCCCTAATTGGTCAGCTATTCCTTTGATAGCATCCCTGGTATAATTAATAAACCGCTGCTGATTATAATAGATGTAATTTATCCAAGCTACATTTTTATTAATAGTTACCCATGGAAATATGGATTCAAATCCTCCAACTATTTGGTCTTGGGCCTTGAACCTCTCAGGCACTCCCCCGGGACTCCAGTGGCATCTCTGTAAACTTGAGAGTAAAAAGACCCATAAGGGGCTCCTCTTATTTTTCAGTGTTATGGTTTTTCTTTTTCTGGTTGATGAAATGCCAGGGTGAAAGGGATAGCCAACTGGACAAGAGCACAAGTGCTGCTCCAGTTACTTGGTAGAGTGTCCAGTACAGGTCCACCGCAATACCACTATACATCTGCTCGAGGATGACTAATGGCAGACTGATGGGTAAGCTCTTGGAAGGACTTAAGCTCACTGCATCCCGTTAAGCCTCCAAGGAATGCCAAATTTTCCCCGTGAGAAATACGAGGTGAAATTGATGTTGGAAGACGGAAGCTGGATGGCCCTTGGGGGCTGACCCTTAGGGTGTTGGACTTTGGGATATAGCAGAGAGACAGCTTGGCATGATTTGTTGCCCCGGGCTGTGGAATCCTGGAAAACAGCTGCCATACAGCCCGTGCCTGGTCGATTGAAGAACCATCCTAGTGGAAAGGGGACAATCTGGTCCTCTGGTCTGCCGTGCGCACAAGCATAACAATTGCTTTTGTTTAACATGCGGATGGAATATTGAATCCATTCCAACCAGGCATTTACACCTTGATATCCTGTTTCAATTGTTAGGGTTTGTCTTAAATATTTTACTTCTACAATATTTACTTTGGCATTGTTGTTAGGTAGGGTAGAAGGTTCAGATGGAGAAGAAGAAGGGGAATCAATAAAACATATTTTAAAGAAGCCTATATGGTCATATCCATTGGCCTTTGCTCCTAAGAAATACAAGCATTCTAAAGGAGGTGCACGGTTGGTGGAGGTAGGGACATTAATAGAGATAGTTACTGGGTTACAATAGTCAAGTTGACAATTAGAGGGTGTGGTTCCTTTGGTAAGGCAAAGGTAAGATTTTAGGTCAGCACAGCCTTCTGGGAAGGTCCTGACATGTTCTCTGGTAATTAGGATGACATCTGCCCATTGAGAACATATCTCCGAACTTGGGGTGCATTGGTACCCCTGCCATGAGCAAGGCGCGGGCTCAGTGACTTCTTTGAAGGGGCAGAGGTATTTTTCTAAAGTAGAGACATATCTTTGCCAGTATTCGTCCTTTTGGCAAGGTATGACAAGGCAAGCATCAAAGGTAATGATTTGGGGTGTGTCTGACCTAGTTACACTGCTAACAAGGTCAGCAATAGAATGAGGAAAGAAGAAAGGGTAATAGAATACATAAAAGAGTGTTAAACTTTTCTTAGCCTTAGTTTGAGGGGGGTTTTCCACGACTTCGGGGATGGCCGTGCTTTTTCTTGACTTGGGTGTGATGGGTCCATCTTTTCTTGCTGTTTGGACTGCAGTTTCAGTGGTTAGAAGCACTATGCCAGCTCCTCAGGCTCGTATTGATGTACTGGAAACTCTAGGGGTGGTGCCTGTACTGGAAAATTGTGAGTTCTGGGGGAAGAGAAAGTGGAAGATAAACCAAGTATGTACGAATGTTGGCAGTGGATTGCTTTGAGAGGTAGTTTGGATTCTTACTAGAGTAATAGGAAGACAGAAGACATTTGATTTATGGCAACCAAGTCTCTAGACTTGTTTGGCTAAGGGTATAAATTCCTATACACGTATAAACTTTGTGCTACACATGGCTTGGGGTCTTTAATGGGTCCTCTAATGTATGTGGGATAGGACTTCCTTCATAAGAGGTTTGAATAACATTTCTCTGAGTTCCCTTTAGTGCCTACAGGAGAAATGGCAGCTGGTCCAGCTTATCTGATTTGCTAGGTTATTTTCTTGACTCTTGAAAGACAGGCTTTTTGGTGCCTGGGGACATGGACAATAGCTATTTTTTTCTTTTCTGGTAACTGAAGGTTATTTAACACTTGGGTGATTAACTCCTCATAAACAAGACTTTGACTTTTACTATTAATTCTGTCTGAAATTTTCTAAATGTATGAGTCACCATAGAGGCATATTTAGAATTAGTATAGATGGTTCTTTCCAGGTCCTGCAGGTACCTTAAAGCTTGACTAAGTGCAAACAGCTTACAAATTTGGCGAGACTAATTATTAGACAAAATTTTGTGTGTGTGTGACTTTATTTCTCTACGAACTTCTCTATGAATTACTGAACAGCCGTTGAGTCCTTTTTCCTTTAATCACTTTTGAAAGGGGTTTCTCTTAAGTTTGGCCAGACATTTGTATGGTAATCAGTTAAATCTAAACATGTGTGCTTTCTTTTTAGATTTGGATCTCTCATTAATAAACTTGTTAGGTTAAGCGAATTATCAATAGTTAATGTTAAACCACCCTTTTTAATAGAATAGCCTCATACTTATACACTTCTAATACTTTTCTGGTGGTACATTTTAATATAAGTGACCTTAAAGAATGGAAGTTCTGGCCGGGCGCGGTGGCTCAAGCCTGTAATCCCAGCACTTTGGGAGGCCGAGACGGGCGGATCACGAGGTCAGGAGATCGAGACCATCCTGGCTAACACGGTGAAACCCCGTCTCTACTAAAAAAAAAAAAATACAAAAAACTAGCCGGGCGAGGTGGCGGGCGCCTGTAGTCCCAGCTACTCGGGAGGCTGAGGTAGGAGAATGGCGTGAACCCAGGAGGCGGAGCTTGCAGTGAGCTGAGATCCGGCCACTGCACTCCAGCCTGGGTGACAGAGCGAGACTCCGTCTCAAAAAAAAAAAAAAAAAAAAAAAAAGAATGGAAGTTCTTTTCTGGTGGATATTTTCACTTTTAACACTGGCCTGACCATAATAAATGCTAGTGGATATACCAGCTGAAAGATTATCTACTACTTGCTCCGGAAACTTAGCTGCGGGGATGCCTAGCTGCTTGGAGCCATGGCTGAAGCCCTGTATTACTCGGCCTCGGCAAAAGTAAGGCAAATGTCCTATAATGTAGTCTGCTTGGAGCACAGGCTGCGGCCTAGTCTGTGTGTCCTGCAGAGCCGCCGTCAATACGGTGCCAGGACCCTGGACCAGCTGAGGGGCAGGAGCATGGGCTTTGCCTGCTGCAGGGGCTCACTATGGGCCGGACAACACCGACTACATGTTGCGGCGGATCCTTGATGTTGCTAGCCCAGCAAAAGCCACCTGGTGAATTAGGAGCTTGGAGTTCTTTCAGGGAGGAGGACTTAGGCTGGGAAAGAACAGACTTATGGGGCGATGCCTGAGGGTAAGGGTTGAGTGTATTAGGTGGGGGATGGTCTAGGCGATCCTGCGTGCTGTTCTTTTTGCTAGGATTCGCTGAGCCCTTTCCTTCACTGTCTTTTTCATTCAAGATGGTTCTATCTTAATGGGGTGCATGTGCAACTAATTTTCCTCCAAAGATTAGTTTTTGACTTGCTCCTTTCAATCCTTGGAGGAGGAGAAAGGACAAGTCCTTGCCACCAACATAGGGCATAATCTATTTCCTTTCGGGAGGCAGGTCTTCTACCAGCAACATTTTCTATTAGAAGCTCACAAATCCATTCTTCATTCGACCCAAATTCTGGCCAGAAAACTAAGGGTTCAAGGATTGGTTCTTGAGTCCAGATGGACTCATTTGTTGCTTTTTCCTATGTTTAGTCTTTTCATTATCTTTCCAATGTTTTAACATGAGACCTAGGGGACTATCGGGTGGATATCTTTGTTGCTAACTTTATCTTTTTTGCTTGTAATATTTCCCATACTGGGTCCTGGCTAGGCTCAATCCCTCGTATTATGAATCTCTTGCCTAGCGGGAGCTTGCTGTAGCTCAGCCCCTCATATTAGGTATCTCTTGCCTATTTGGGGGATTCCTTGTGGCTCAACCCCTCATATTAGGGGGTCTTTTGCCTATTCTTCGCTGGAAGCGTTGCTAAGGTTCAATTCGCCTATCCTTTAGCTCCACCTGCTGGAAGGTCCCTGCACCTTTCTTTCGCTTCGTCGGCTCTGGCTGCTTCCCTGGCGGGAATGTTTCAGGTTCCTCTTAGCAGTGATGGCGGGTCAGTATAAACCCCTGACGGGGCCCCCGAAGGGCCACCCTAAGCCATATGAGATGACCACGGAACCTCACATTGGACTCACTCACTCCACAGAGCAGTAGTGCTTGTTACCATTCACACACTTTCAACCTCCAGAATGCCCTGACCCCCCGCCCACTGAGACCACCAAAGAAGTACTTTGTCAACCCTATGACGTTTCCTACATTGGTCTGTGCGCAGAGTTTACCTGGTCGCCATGGTATTTCAAGCCTTTCTTCCCCGCGTTGCTGAGAATCTGGGTTTATTCGTCACAATGGGTGGATCTTGATCTCCCGCCCCTGAGGCCACCACAACAGGGCAGTGGGACGCGTCTCCCTTGGGTAGGGTGACGGAAGACCCCTTCCCGAAGGAGAATGGGGATCCCAGATGAGCCCCCAGAATTGTTGGATATAAAATGCTCCAGGAATAAATGCTCAGTGCGACGAAGTAAAACCACCACTCGGGCAAAAGTTTAATTCTCTCAGCAAGGCAATTTACTTCTGCAGGAGGGTGCCACCTGTGTCGATCAAGATCACAAGAGCACAGAGAACAAAGGAGACCAGGGGGTTTTTATCCCTAAAGCAGTCCCTATCTCTGTGTTACTCCTCCATGGACTGGGGTCTGACCGCACAATCTGAGCTGACCCAATTGACTACTTGTACATATTTTCCTAAATATAGAAGGGGAGGGGGACATAAGGTACAGAAGTGGAGCATGTGAGATGTGCAGTTCCTGGGGAACAATGGGTACAGGTAACCAAGGGAACAGATATGAGTTATTGATTAGAGCTGACGGGAAGAGGGTAGGCTCTTTATGGTAACTAGGGGCAAGGGAGAATAAGAAAGTTGAGTTTCAGAACAAAGGATAAGGAAGTTAACAGGCTAAACCCTTTGAAGAGAAACTCAGAAAGTTTTGTTGTATCTTACAAAAGTTTAGGATTTTTTCTTCTCCTTTCTCCTTTTCCTTTCTGCTCCATACAGGGGAATCTCTTTCTCTCTCTCTTTTCCTTTCCAACCCAGGACCCTTGATGGGTAGCACCTAAACATGGTAGCAACTGCAGGTTTCTGGTCATAGTCGATGAAACTAAGGGGTTTCCATGTGAAGAAGCCTAACTGCCACCAGTTGGTTAGCTTAAGGAATCTGGGTCTTTTTCATTTTTCCTTTTCCTCTCTTTCTTTTTCACTTTTTCAGCGGCTGTTTCCTAATAGCTCCTTGAAAATTGAGGGCAAATTGACTGGGGTCATTGCCCAGTATCGCCTGAAGGCCAAGGAATGAATGGGAATAATTGCCCTGCCCCAAAGGGCTAATGATTTTTTAAAAAATCTTTTCCACCTGTGGTCCCTGATCCCTATGTGCAGGGCAGCTCGGAGCAAACTCACACATGTTTCAGATGACTTAAACCTTTTTTTATGCTAAATTCTTCCCTTCCACTATTCAACTGGCTAAAGACAAAGGAAACCCATGCAGCCTCCAGTTCCTATCATTAAAGTTCATGGAATGGGAAGCATGGGAAAGCGTGGCCTTATTGAATCATAAAGATGCTAAAAGTTGGGGATTATACCCAGGTTCCAAAGGAAAGCACATAGCAGGCTCTGGAGGGAATGCATGCGAAGTGGCACCAGTGCCCACCTAAGGCCAGAGATGTCTGGAACTCTAAGATTGAACCCCACAGCAGGATGCTCTGGGGGATACTCCAGACCTCAAACTCTCCAAAGAGGATGCTCTCCACAGAGATTCTGAGGTGTAGTAATAAGCCCTCCATAGAATTTTCTCTCGCAGTTGCAGTGCTGCTTGGCCCCAAAATTGTTTAGAATCTGAAGTTTACTGTCTAACGGGAAAGTGGGATGGCATTGCATGTATCCAGGCCTTTGTGCTGCTATTCTAAGCAGGGGGCGTGGTTAACGTGTGACACCCTCATTTGGTACTGTTTGGCTCAGTGTTCCTTGGAGTCTGGGGAGGTTTAGTTTTTGAAAATCAAACTGTCATGGAGACTACTTTACCCAAAATTTTGGTTCACAGCCTTCCTTGAATTATCTGTTGGGGCAAAGTAAAACTGGCAAGCTTGCTACCTCATGGCTAAGGTTCCAAGCTATTGGATCTTCGTTTATGTGTGTGTATACATGACTAGATGTGTTCGTGTGTACACTTATTGTTATATGTTGTGTCTACCAAATTAGCTTATAAGTAAAAGAGCATTCATAAATTAAGTAAGTCTATTTTCAAGTCAATTTTCAAGTTCACGTGACCTAAGTGTAACTCTACTAAAAAAGCTAGCTTTAAAATTATTGGTGGAACAAAAATAGCAAGGCCTTCAGAACTGTCAGCATACATTTTATCTGAATGTTATGTTAGTCTTTGTTAGATATTTTAAAATGTCAGTGTTAATTCAAGCTGGGAGCTGCTTGTGGGGAGCCTGCCTCCCCTTCTATTCAAAGTCTCACTGAGATAAATGCATATCTGATTGTTTCCTTTGGAAAGGCTAATAGAAACTCCAAAGAATGCAACCATTTGTTTCCCACCTGTGATCTGAAAGCCCCCAAGCCCCCTCCTTGCCTCGAGTTGTCCCACCTTTCTGTACCAAACCAATGTTCATTTTATATATGTTGCTTGATGTCACATGTCTCCCTTGTTAAAAGTAAAAATTAACTACAGTGAATGAGATACACGTTTTAGGTAAACTTTTTGTGTAAATTAAAATCTTAAAGTTATTTTTGATGTTCATTTAATATCTGGGTCATTTCCAATTAAGAAAGGATTGTGATATGGGGAAATATGTTTCTAAAATTGTAGAATTGTTCTTATCTATAAATGCCCATTTCTGACAGTTCAGAATTTCTTGCTTTTTAGGGTTTCACTAAAGTTTTAGGTTACTAAGGATAACATTCTAGTTAACATGTAATTCGGTATACAAAATGTGCCAGAAAGGGTTATGTTATTAGTGAAAAAAAGAATAATTTTTGTGTAATTCAGAAGTTATCTAAAAGTTAGTTCAAATTACAGATTTGAAAAGGTTATTTATGAAACAATGTAGTAAGGAACCATTAAGTAGGGGAGAAAGATGTGGAAAAAGTTTAAGTAAAATATTCTTTAAAACCTGATAAAGAATTGGAAACATTTGGCTAATTAACATTTTCATAGTTAAAGCTCTTAGTCTTGATTAAAGTAAAAAAGCATTGGCAGTTTGGCAATTTGTTTTAATATAGTTAACCATGAAGCTGGATTTAGTGTGAAGCCAAATTTCACATACATGCTTACATTGCTTCACACTATGTTTACTGTTTTTCTTGGAGGGTGCTGGAGTACTGACTGGTCATGTGCCTAAAGTGGATTTCCTGATTGCTCAGAATGTATAATGATATTGGTGAACTTAAGGATATTTAATTGTGTTTCAGGAATAAAATATTCATTATGTGGGGTCTGGGGGGGGGGACCTAGGTAAAACTGTAGCCTCCTTGGTAAATTGAGTAGGAAAATTTAGGGTTGATTTTTTGTTTATTTGTTTTTGCTTCCAGTTTTCATTTGTTTGCTATTTATTTTCCTCTGGCTTTGCTTGCATATCCATATACATAAAACCATGCTAGTGGAAGCCTTTTATTTGGTTCTGTGAATAGTTATTTTGTTTCCATTGCATTTCTAGGAAGTTATCATCCGTTCTATTTATCTGGAATTCCTATGCCACCTTTGTCCGGCTGCAGGAATTATTGGAGCATACCAGCTTTTTATCCTTCAACTAACTTTTTGGATTTTAGGCTTCCTGACACTTTATGCTTATTGAGTATATGCTTTCAAATAGAATTTGAGTCATATTTCTCTTTCTGCCTAGTTTCTCCAAAATTTGTAAACTATCTATGAATATTCTTAATTCATAGCAACGTGTTTGTTTGCATGCAGTCAAGCAGGTTCACTAGGGTCGCTCAGGGAGAGAAAACCCAGAAACCTGGCCTGCCAGCAAATGGGTAAGAATTTCTTACCTGTCAGTCTCTGGCCTCTTTCTCTCTGTGCAAACTGGTTAATCTCCTCTGTGAAGTTTTAAATTAATTGGTTTAATAATAATAAGAGCTTAAATCAAATATTTTGTCAGAAAAGTAGAAAGTGTAATGTCTTTTAGTTCATGTGACTTTAGCAATCTTTGAAAAATAAAGATGGTTTTCAAGATTCTTGGTAAAATATAAATGTCTTCAAAATGTAAACATGTGGTCTGAATTATGTTCAAATATTAGGTTTGCTAAATGCTTTAAGATCATAAACTGCGTCTTTGGCTTTTGAAAATTATTTAACTTGCCTGCTTTCCAGCTAGGTAAGGCCTGGGGACATGTGAAGTTAGCCACGCACCTAGCTATGCTGGAAATAGTCAAACCTTATCAGAACATAACTTACCCGGTCTTAGATTATAATTCGCTATTATAACATGAGATTAAGACTACTAGAAACAGTTTTACATGACAGGTGTGTAAGAACAGTAGAATGTGTGGGGTTTTTTTTTTTTTTTTAAGTTATAAAAGGTTTTTGCTTCTTTAAAATTTCTGAGCCATCATTTTGGCAAAATAAATAATTTATGGTAATCTGGAATTCCAAAATCAAACTTCAGTTTCAAAATGGTCTTTCCTAATGCCTGGCTTTCTGGATGAATCATAGAGCCCCTGAAAACATCCAGAAAAGAGGTAAACAGGATTATTTGACATGTTTAGATACACAGGATTGCCAAAATGATGTTCAATCTTCTTTAGGCTATATTTTTGTGAATAATACTAATATATATTCCTAAATTGTATGGGATTTCTAAAATTCTAATGTCTAAGTATATGCTATAAATTATAATTATGGTTATTATGTTGAGTTATTGTAAACCACAAAAATAACCAAATTTTCTTGTCAGTGCTATGTGCCTAATTTGGAAAAACAACTGGTATCCAAGAGGATATAAGTCTAATGTTAATTAAGCGTGGAGACTCATGGAGAACGAGGATGGCCACCTTGTCCACCCTGAGTTCTTAAAGCTTTTGTTAGAAAAGTTCTGCATTCCATGACTCATCATGGAAAAGATATAATTATCCAAACTGAACACATTGGTGTAGTGACTTACAAATTACTAAAATAGTTTATAACCAATACTTGATCCCATATTCCTGGGAAAACAATTAAAGCTTCAGATATATCTGGTCACCTGGAGGGTCATTTAAACATTGTATAAAGGGATTTCTTTCAATTGTTATTTCCAGTGCATGTTTTCTGATTGTAGAAAAGCTTTCCCATGCAAGAGGCTGATGTTATAACAGTAGATTATTATGCTACAGTGTATTTTCACTAGGTAAAGAAAGCTTTTCATGGTTTGGATCTTCTGAGAACATCGGAGAAAGACTCGCTTTGCCATTTACACTACAACAAAACTTCAGGACCTTAGGTTTTGGGTTCATGGTCTCGCAGCTGAGAAGGGTCCCTCCACACTTTTGGAACTGTGCACCCACTGGAACCCTTGAGGTAAAGCTAACCAGGGAAATTTCTCCCAAGAAGATGGCATCTTTGATGTGAACAGCTTTTCCCAAGTTCACAGATTAAGACTTCTACTGTCATGAAACTCTTATCTTTCAATGTTTTTTCTTGCTTATGCCTCTATGAACAATAGAAGTGGAAAGGGGATCTGTTGTATGCACTTATGGGGTATACTTTTATTTGTGAAGGAGTTTGCAGCCACCCTTATACATGGATAACCTTATACTTTGATAGATAAAGTCCCATTGTAGGTTAAAAACTTTAATGGTACATGCGTTGCCTCATAATTGGTCAAAAACAAAACATTGGTTCACTCCTGTTAACCCACATCATGGGTTAAAAGAACATTGCCAGAAGGCCTTCACTCTTCTAAAAGTGCATCATTTGTTAGGTCCTTTCTCCATGGTTTAAAATAAAAGAAGCAATGATTAGAAATGTATCCCTCATGATAGGTTCTATAGCAAATTCTACTGTAAAGGCTACAGTTACACAACAGACTTTAGATTCTCTTGTGAAAGTTATACTAAATAATAGAATTAGCTAAACAGAAAAGTACCTGTGCAGCTGCTGGCACTTGTGGCCTATGGAGAAATACATCAAATGAAGATTATAGAAATTCAGTGGTAGAGGATTGATGAAAAAATTGCTTAGCCAAGTGAGTAAACTCTTTATCTAGCTCATTCTTTGATCTATTTAATTTTAGGAGGTTTGGTTTATGGGAACTTTGAGTAAGGAGCATACTCCAAACTCTTGGTATTTTCCTCACAATAGTCATAATAATAGTCTCTCTGATGCGTTGTATTCTCTCAAAGGTTTTAAATGCTTGCACGCAGCCATTTCTAGAATGTCATATGGTCTCTCTGCAACTGGAATGACAAGAGCTAAAAGAAATGTGCAACCATGAGGACACTGTAACCTATAAATGATGTGCTGAGACTGGAAATCCAAAATGATGGCAACTGAGAGTGGCGCTAAGGCCCTAAGTTTTGGTCACATGCTCACCTAAGTGAGAACCTGACCAAAAAGGGAGAATATTTTTAAACAAAATTCTGGGAGTCCATTGTTTTGAATTAAGTTCATGCACTAGGCCCCAACAAATCAAACCAAACCAAAATGGAGTCACTCGTGCTAAGATTTGTGCTAAGGAAACACATAGATTCTAGAACAGACCAGGTTTTGTTTTTTCTCCTGCAAATCTCTATAACAAACATTTCTGACAGCATAGGTATCCACCCCTTGAAGTTCCCATTAAATATTTTAACCTAATTCATTTCCTCTCACCTAGAGACCATCAAGCTTCAGATGAGGTGAAGACACCACCCCTGGTCATCAAGAAGCTGCCCTGCCTCAACTAGATACAGCAGGGCGAGTTCTGTGATCCCCAATAGGTAGGGACTATGCTCCAAGCCAGCATGAAGCAGTTACAGAAAAAAGACCATTAGTCCCTCTTCCTCCCATAAAGATTTCTGGGGATCATATCTCTCCAGGGGAGATGAGGCAGGAAAATAGATAGGGTCTGGAGGCAGGGAACATAAGGCCGGTTCACACTTCAGTTATAACAGGAAATATCCTCTCCATAGGGCATATGCTGTAAATGACTTTGTAACTTCACTTCATGCTCTTCATTTACATAGGGCATTCCCCAAGTAGAGGGCATTTAAACTCATAAAAACTCTGTAACAGGGTCTTTAAGCCCCTATGCTCAGGTCTGCTCCCACATTGTGGAGTGTAATTTCATTTTCAATAAATCTCTTCATCCCTTCTTCGCCTTATTTGTGCATTTTGTCCAATTCTTTGTTCAAGATGCCAAGAACCTGGACACCTGCCACCATTAACACCAGGGATGCAAGGTTGGTTCAACATATACAAATCAATGAATGTGATTCATCACATAAACAGAACTAAAGACAAAAACCACATGATTACCTCAATAGATGCAGAAAAGGCTTTTGATAAAATTCAACATTCCTTCATGTTAAAAACTCTCAGTAAGTTGGGTATTGAAGGAACACACCTCAAAATATTATAATAATAGCCATCTATGACAAACCCATAGCCAACATCATACTTGAATGGACAAAGGCTGGAAGCATTCCCCTTGAAAATTGGCACAAGACAAGAATGCACTCTCTCACCACTCTTATTCAATACAGTATTGGAAGTCCTGGACAGAGCAATCAGGCAAGAAAAAGAAATAAGGGGCATCCAAATAGGAAAAGAAGAAGTAAAACTATCCCTGTTGGCAGAAAACAGGATTCTATACCGAGAAATCCCCGTGGTCTTCAGCTGATAAACAACTTCAGCAAAGTTTCAAGATACAAAATCAACATACAAAAATCACTAGCGTTCTTATACAGCAAAAAAAAAAAAAAAAAAAAAAAAAAACCGAGCTGAGAGCCAAATCAGGAAGGCGATCCCATTCACAATTGCCACAAAAAGAATAACATATCTAGGAATACAGCTAACCAGGGAGGTGAAAAATCTCTACAAGGAGAATTACAAAACACTGCTGAAAGAAATCAGAGATAACACAAACAAATGGCTAAACATTCCATGGTCATGGACAGGAGGAATCAATGTCATTAAAATGGGCATATCACCCAAAGCAATTTACAGATTCAATGCTATTCCTATCAAATTACCAACAACATTCTTCACAGAAATAGAAAAAAACTATCTAAAAATTCATATGGAACAACAACAACAAAAAATAGCCTGAGTAACCAAGGCAATCCTAACCAAAAAAAAAAAAAAAGCTGGAGGCATCACATTACCCGATTTCAAACTATACTACAGGGCTACAGTAACCAAAACAACATGGTACTGGTACAGAAACAGGCACATAGACCAATGGAACAGAATAGAGAGTCAGAAATAAGGCTGCACACCTATAACCATCTGATCTTTGACAAAGCTGACAGAAACAAGAAATGGGGAAAGATTCTCTATTCAATAAATGGTGCTACCCATATGCAGGAAATTGAAGCTGGACCCCTTCCTTACACCATATACAAAAATCAAGTCCAGATGGATTAAAGACTTAAATATAAAACCTAAAACTATAAAATCCTGGAAGACAACCTAGGCAATACCATCCTGGGCACAGGAATGGACAAAGATTTCATGACAAAAATGTCAAAAACAATTGCAACAAAAGCAAAAATTGACAAATGGGATCTAATTAAACTTAAGAACTTCTGCACAGCAAAAGAAACTATCAACAGAGTAAACAGACAACTTACAGAATGGGGGAGAATATTTTGGAAACCATGCCTCTGACAAAGGCCTAATATCAAGCATCTATAAGGAACTTAAACAAATTTACAAGAGAAAAACAAACAACCCCATTAAAACATAGGCAAAGGACGTGAACAGACACTTTTCAAAAGAAGACATATATGCGGCCAACAAGCATATGTAAAAAAGCTCAACATCACTGATCATTAGAGAAATGCAAATCAAAATTACAATGAGATGCTATCTCACACCCCAGTCAGAATGGCTATTATTAAGAAGTCAAAAAAATAACAGATGCTGACGAGGTTGTGGAGAAAAGGGAACACTGACACACTGTTGGTGCAAGTGTAAATTAGTTCAACCATTGTGGAAAGCAGTATAGCAATTCCTCAAAGAGATATAAACAGAACTACCATTCAGCCCAGCAATCCCAATACTGGGTATACACCCAGAGGAATATAAATCATTCTACCTTAAAGACACATGCATGTGAATGTTTATTGCAGCACTATTCACAATAGCAAAGACATGGAATCAACCTAAATGCCCATCAATGTCAGACTGGATAAAGAAAATATGGTACTTACACACCACAGAATACTATGCAGCCATAGAAAAGAATGCAGTTGTGTCTTTTGCGGGAACATGGATGGAGCTGGAGGGTATTATCCTTAGCAAACTAATGCATTAACAGAAAACTAAATATTGCATATTGTCACTTTTATGTGAGAGCTAAATGATAAGAACTCATGAACACAAAGAAGGAACAACAGACACTGGGGTCTACTTGAGGGTGGAGGTTAGGAGGAGGGAGAAGAGCAGAAAAAATAACTATTGGGTACTAGGTTTTACACCTGGGTGATGAAATAATCTGTACAACAAACCCCTGTGAAATGAGTTTACCTATATAATAAACTTGCACATGTACTTCTGAACCTAAAATAAAAGTTTAAAATAAAGATTTTTACAGAAGCTTCCCAGGGACTGAAATTGCTAAAGGAGCTTTCAGAACTCTTGGCCTGAAGTAAGTGAGGCAATTTCCTGTGTCCTCTCCCCATTTTGTTCTACACCTCATCCTTCACTTTCACAGTCCATCCTCGGTACTCAAGGTCTTTTCTGATTTCTCATTAAAGTTAACCAGTCTTCCCAGGCATGGTGGCATGTGCCTACAGTCCCAGCTACTTGGTAAACTGAGGTGGGAAGATAACTCGAGCCCAGGAGTTCAAGGCCAGCCTGGGAAACATAGTGAGATCCTATCTCTAAAATAAATAAATAAATGAGTAAAAAATTTACTAGTCTCTAGGATGAGATAAACCAATCTATGCTAAGGTATTAACGCCTGATAATACAGTATTCCAAAAAGTGGTTGCACTAGAATAGGATAATCGAAAAAGCACATGGAGTACATACAAAGGGAATTTGGGGAATATTATTATAGGGCCACTAATACCATTCATTAGGGCTCTGCCCTAATGGAAACACTCTCACTTTGGGGATTAGGCTTCAATATATGAATTTGGGGGGACACTAACATTCAGACCATAGTACCTTTTATCAGCTATGTAGTTTGCAAGTATTTTCTCCCATTCTGTGGGTAGCCTTTTCATTTTGTTGATTGTTTAGTTCAGGATTGGGAAGATTTTTAGTTTGATATGATTTTACTTGTTCATTTTTCAAATGGTTTAATTTTTTAATGCAGAATTTAAAACTATGAAACAACATGGTAAGAAAAAATATTGAGCCATCTCACTCCAAAACCATGGTTTAACCACAGTTCACATCTGCATGGAGGAAGAGGAAAAAAAAAAAAATCTGGCTCCTTATAACTCTCACCAAAGGTGGCAGATGTCAATTCCATGTGAATTGAACATTGACTAAACACTAAAGGATAATCTGTGTGAGAGAATGAGTTTGTATTAGACCATTGCTATCTCATTATAATATACATGTTAATATTGAGATCGTTTTCTCAAAATTTACACGAAGTATCCTGATGTGAGTCTATCCTCTACTTATTTTCCCTCAGTTGTGTTTCATTACTTTACTTTCTAGTCCATATTTGGAGCAGTCATTACGTTCTTCCCATTTAACCTTCTCTGTGGGTGCTGCCTAGCCCTGAAGGAAAAGCCTCTCTATAAAAACCCACTAGCTTGCTTTCAAATTCATGCCTTCTTATTTTCCCTCAGTTTTCTTTTTGTTTGTTTTTCACTTTTGGAATAAATTTAGATTTGCAGAAAATTTGCGGAGATAGTACAGAGAATTCTCATATATTCCCATCCAGTTTTCACCAAGGTTAACACATTACATTATCCTGGTACATTTTCTTTCTTTCTTTCTTTTTTTTTTTTTTTTGGAGAAAGAGTATCACTCTGTCGCCCAGGCTGGAGTGCAGTGGTGCGATCTCAGATTACCACAATCTCTGCCTCCTGGGTTCAAGCAATTCTCCTGCCTCAGCCTCCCAAGTAGCTGGGATTACAGGCGTGTGCCACCACGCCCAGCTAATTTTTGCATTTTTAGTAGAGATGGGGTTTCACCATTTTGGTCAGGCTGGTCTTGAATTCCTGACCTCAGGTGATCTGCCAGCCTGGGCCTCCCAAAGTGCTGGGATTACAAGCATGAGCCACTACACCCGGCCTATCCTGGTACCTTTTCAAAACCAAGAAACTAACACTGATACATTGCCATTATCTAAACTCCAAACTTAGATTTCACTAGTTTTTCCACTAATGTCCTTTTTCTATTGCAGGATCCAATCTAGGATACTGCATTGTGCTTAGCTGGCCTTCCTTTTAATCAGCAATAGACAACTGGAAGTTTGAGGGCAACCCATCTCTTGTTCAGGATATCCCTTGTTAGAGAAAGGCTGTTCTTACTTTTTACAAAACCATAAAGAGCATTAAAACTGGGAAGTCTGCCTAGTATGTTTGCTGGTTCTGAGGACATCATTGCTCCACTGGTTCTTCTTCCACCCAACTCTTGAGATCCTGCCTCAGCAACTTTCTCCAACATTTAATGTGGCTTCTTCCATCCAAGAGTGGTTTCCTACAATTTCTACATCCATACTTAGGGGAAATTAGAAACAATGCATAACCTCCAACAATCATTTAATGATTCCAGTGATATTTCACCTCTGAAGCCTCTTCTTCTCTAAAGAAAACCGTGGTGCTCTCTGGCTCTTCTTATGTTCGGTCTCCTGATCAAGTTCTTTCTTTCTTTTTTCTTTTTTTCCACATCAGATGGGTAATGTGCCAAGATGCCATGACAAGGTTTGAGGGAGGCACATCTCACATAAGAGCATGAAAATCCAATCAGCACACTTATTAACTACAAAAGAATCTGATCAAGTTCTTTCATCTTTTTTCAGTTATCTCCCTTTTTTCACTGCAGGTGCACTCTCCACTTAACTTGCCCACCCCAGTAATTTTAAAAGGACCCAGCTCACAAAAGGAAGAGAGGTATGTCTTCTGGGGCAGGGGTGGGGGTGGTATTAGTGAAGGCATGGGATGCTATGTGGAAGTGAAGCCAAATGAAGCAGGATGTTATAATGTTCCTCTGTGTGCTCTTGTGGATTAAAATAATCCCAGATACTTCTTTTTTTTTTTTTGAGACGGAGTCTCGCTCTGTCGCCCAGGCTGGAGTGCAGTGGCCGGACCTCAGCTCACTGCAAGCTCCGCCTCCCGGGTTTACGCCATTCTCCTGCCTCAGCCTCCCGAGTGGCTGGGACTACAGGCGCCTGCCACCTCGCCCGGCTAGTTTTTTGTATTTTTTTAGTAGAGACGGGGTTTCACCGTGTTAGCCAGGATGGTCTCGATTTCCTGACCTCGTAATCCACCCGTCTCGGCCTCCCAAAGTGCTGGGATTACAGGCTTGAGCCACCGCGCCCGGCCCAGATACTTTCTAAGTCACATCATCTAGGACAGTTCTGGAGCAGGGGAAAAAGTAAGAGTCAGCTGTAGGGATGCATTGAAAGTTAGCTTTGGGGCCGGGCTCGGTGGCCCACGCCCGTAATTCCAAAACTTTGGGAGGCCAAGGCGGCTGGATCACTTGAGGCCAGGAAATCGAGACTAGCCTGGCCAACATGGTGAAACCCCATCTTTGCTAAAAACATAAAAATTAGCTGGGCATGGTGGCAAGCACCTATAATCCCAGCTACTTAGGAAGCTAAGGTAGGAGAATCGCTTGAACCTGAGAGGTGGAGGTTGCAGTGAGCTGAGATCGTGCGGCTGCAATCCAGCCTGGGTGACAGAGCGAGACTCCGTCTAAAAAAAAAAAGAAAAGAAGAGAAAAGAAAGTTAGCTTTGGCCTTAATATTTGGCCAGAATCTGCTCTCACCTTTGGCCTTACCCTTTGGAAGGCCAAATGTCTACCTCAACACTACTTCTGCCATCCCAGAACTGGTGCAAGCTGTGATCTTATATGTTATCATCATATATAATCAGTACCAAACTGTCGGTAATATGAACAAAGAATATAATTTAGGTTTATTTTTAATATCTAAGCATTTTCAAATGTAGATAAGCATTCTAGATGTCAACTGGGGTGAAAACCTCCCCACATGCCTTATATGTTGAAATGTTTCAGTCATTTGAAGTATAAATATATATTGATTATGGCAGGAGTTAAATGCTACAATACTTAATGGGGATTATGAAAGTATCTAATTTTATGTACAAACATAGGAACTTACAAAGAGTTATTAATAAATAGGGAAATAGGTGAACAGTCAATACAAATATTAAGGGCCAGACATTGTGGCTTATGCCTGTAACCCCAGCACTTTGGGGGGTCAAAATGGGAAGATTGCTTGAGGCTAAGAGTTTAAGACTACAAAAATTTGTTTTAAACTTAGGTGTGGTGGCACACATCTGTAGTCCCAGCTATTCAGGAGGCTAAGGTGGGAAGACCACTTGAGCCCAGGAGTTTGAGGTTACAGTGAGCTATGATTGCACCACTGCACTCCTTCCTGAGGCATAGAGTGAGATCCTGTCTTAAAAACCAAGAATAAAATAAAATAAAATATTAGGATAATATGCAGTAGCCAAATACATTTAAGACAATCATATTCTTTTTGAGCAAATACTTTTTTAAATTATAAAACAAAAATAAAAATTAGATATAATTCTAATCTTTGTAGAATTGTTTTTTTGTATCAGCATTTGGAACAATAAACAAAATAACCTTTAAGAATTGTATTGGCTGGGGGCAGTGGCTCATGCCTGTAATCCCAACACTTTGGGAGGCTGAGGTTGGTGGATTACCTGAGGTCAGGAGCTCGAGACCAGCCTGGCCAATATGGCGAAACCCTGTCTCTACTAAAAATACAAAAACTAGCCTGGTGTGGTGGCACATGCCTGTGATCCCAGCTACTCGGGAGGCTGAGGCAGGAGAATTGCCTGAACCCGGGAGGCGGAAGTTGCAGTGAGCTGAGATCACGCCAGTGCACTCTGAGTGAGACTCTGTCTCAAAAAAATAAATAAATAAATAACTTTATTTAATTTTCAATTGTTTAATTATAAGGCCATGAGTGTTTTAAGAAAAAGTCTTATTTGAAAATCCTTCATAGCTTATGAAGACAAAAGCTAAATGTCAACTTTTCTGCCTTCAAATTTCATGAGGAAAAAAATCCAAAATCACATGCAACAGCCATGAAAAATCATGTTTCATCCAAATACAGTAACAAAGAATGTAATGGCTATAAAGACAAGGAAGTGTTAGAGACAAGTAAGGTAACCAAAGCTCATTTGATTCTCATTAAGCAAGCTTCAAAAAAACAGACTTTACAGGAATCCTTTAAGGCAATTCCTTATCGTGTTGAGTCTATGGAGTTTAAGAATCTAAACAAAACTTGTTGAAATGATGCTTATAGACTGCCAATCATTTTCAGTAGTTGAAATTGAAGGATTTTTGTAATGTGCCCAAGCTATGAATCTCAGGTACAAAATTCCTCCTAAAAATTAAGTTACTGAAAAATGTTTTGTCTGAATTATATTCTACTGTGCACAAAAATGACTAGCAATACTATTAGCTATGCTACTTTTAAAATTTTGTGCATTGTACCCTTGGAAGTGCAAAATCAACCAGAAATCCTTTTTAAAATCACAGCACAATGGATTAATGCTTTTGTTGTACTTTGCTTACAGTAGCAGTTAGCTATTGCTATGTTATTTTAAAAACCACCCAAAAACTTAGTGGTTTTAATAAAACACCATTTATTTGGCTAACAGTTCTGCAGGTTGTCAGTTTAATTCGGCTCAGCTGGGCAGTTCTTCTAGTCTTAGCTGGGCTCCTTCATGCGTCTATGGTCAACTGTAGATGAGCTAGGCAAATCTGCTTCCGGAGTTTGACTAGATGCACACATGCAATGAATGCTAAGACACAGGTGGCAATTCGTAGATAATTTTTTTTTTTTTTTTTTTTTGAGATGGAGTCTCACTCTGCCACTCAGGCTGGAGTGCAGTGGTGTCATCTTGACTCACTGCAACCTCTGCCTCCCGGGTTCAAGAGATTCTCCTGCCTCAGCCTCCTGAGTAGCTGGGATTACAGGCATGCACCACCACACCCAGTTAATTTTTGTATTTTCAGTAGAGGCGGGGTTTCACCATGTTGGCCAGGCTGGTCACAAACTCCCGACCTCCAGTGATCTGCCCACCTCAGCCTCCCAAAGTGCTGGGGTTACAGACGTGAGCCACCATGCCCAGCCAGTATCTTAAGAGTCTATTACATTGCTCTATTAACACATCTAGGTCCACTGTTCAAAGACAAATTTCTCTCAAAAGATTGTATAAAACATCAAGAGCTGGTTTTCTAGTTAAGTTGTAGAAGCACATTCCACTCTGCCTCTCCCACTGAATGCAGCTATAAAACCTGGATAGAACGCATGGAGCATCTATTTGAGAACTCCATAAAGTATGTGGTAGCAGACATATTGGAAAAGAAGACAAGAATTCAAAGTAAACTTGCAGTCCTATCACAGCGTGGACAGCAGCAGTGGCTGCAATAGTCAAAGCACCTCACAGGGGCCTAAAACTCTGAGGAGTTGTGGTAACAAGACAGGGGAGCAAACACCCATTGGTTTATTTCCCTCTCTCTCTTTCCTTCCAGACAGGAGCACAGTCACAAGAAGTATTAATATATGGCAGAATGAACTAACTAAAAATCCCAGTTTTCTGGTCAGAGGACTGAATATGGAAGCCTTAGAAACCTGAAAGTATCAGAAAGACGGCAGAGAGGGAAAGAGGGGAAGTTCCGAAAAACAACACCATAAAATTGTTTATGAACTCTTTAGAGACCTGTACACCAAAAAGAAAAAAAAAAGTCATTTAAAAGTATGTTATATTGACTGGGCACAGTGGTTCATGCCTGTAATGCCAGCACTTTGGGGGGCCAAAGAGGGCAGATCACTTGAGGTCAGGAGTTCCAGACCAGCCTGGGCAACATGGTGAAACCCCATCTCCACGAAAAATACAAAAGTTAGCCATGGGTAGTGGCGGACAACTGTAATCCTGACTACTTGAGAGGCTCAGGCATGATGAGAATCGCTTAAACCTGAGAGGTGGAGGCTGCAGTGAGCCAACATCTTGCCACTGTACTCCAGCCTGGGTGACAGAACAAGACTGTCTCAAAAAATATACCTATTAATAAAAATGTTCAATGCAAAAACTTCTTTTTTTTTTTTCTTTTTGAGACAAGGCCTCACTCTGTTGCCCAGGCTGGAGCCCCGTGACACAGTCACAGCTCCCTGCAGCCTAGAAATGCCAGGCTCAAGTGATCCTCCAGACTAGCTGGTGAAATGAGAGAGTTCTCTTATTGCCCTTGCAGGGCATGCAACAGAGGTGTGGTTCCCTTATTCAGTGCCCTGCTGCTCAGACCCCTAGGAGGAGCATGCAGACAAGCAGGTGCAGAGGCTGTGAAGAGTGCTTTTGGGCTCTGGCCCCACAGCAGGACTCCCGAAGCCCAAGTGGGCGTGTGTTCCACGGCTTGTGTTAGTCAGCTCAGTAGACCCTCTGCCTTATCTCAAGGACAGGGGGCGAGTGTGACAGCCTGAGTTCTTGCCCAGTGTACCAGAAGAATCAGATCACATATGGGCTGGAAGGTTAAGTGCAGGGTTTTATTGAGTGGTGGAGGTAGCTAGATGGATGGGGAGCCAGAATCAGGGAATAGAGTGGGAAGGTGGTCTTACCCTGGGGTCGGGCCACCCAGCGGTGGGACTGTTCTCCAACCGCCCTGAGCAGAAATCCCCTTGGCATCTGCACCATTCCACTGTTGCTGGTCTGCTGGTATTTGCTGGTGTGTTCCTCTGCTCCTCTCAATGTCCGGCTGCTTGTGTCTGTGCCCGCTAGGTGTTGGGATTTTATGGGCACAGGATGCCAGCAGGGGTGGGGGGCGGTGGCCAGCCAAAAGGCAACTTTTTGGGTGTGAAAACAGAAATACCTGTCCTCATTCAGGTCCATGGGCACAGGCCCGAGGGTGGAGCCCTTGGCCAGGGACCCCACCCTTCTCTACCCAGCCCTTGCCTGCCCAGCTCCCATATCACTGGGACTACAGGCTGTGCTACCACACCTGGATAATTTTTAAAATAATTTTGTAGAGATAGTGTCTTGCTTTGTTGCCCAGGCAGCCAGTTTTGAACTCCTGGCCTCAAGCAATCCTCCTGCCTCAGCCTCCCGAAGTGTTGGGATTATAGGCGTGAGCCACCTTGTGTAGCTGGAAACCTCATTTTTAAACAAAAGACATTTAATAATGCTTCAATACAATTTTGGATTTACTGTTGCATTCTAGAAATTTTCTGATAGCATTATTTAGTTTAGGCCTTGGCTTCAGGTAAATATTGATTTTAACACTTGACCATTTAGCATTTTACCTAAATGTATTTTCAGTCTCTCCTAGTTGCCAGTCAAATAAGAATGGCAGGATCAGTAGGACTCTGCTCCATTTAACCTGATGGGCATTTTCCGATTCAGTCAACAAGTTATGTGTACTGGCTTTTCCTCAATTTCTGAGGAAATTCTGAGATAAAGCATCTATCTACTACTTCAAAGTGATATTAAGTTATGAAAGTCCTGCTGAAATTGAGCAGTACTTTCATAACTTAATATCACTTTGAAGTAAGAAGATAGATGCTTTACCTATCCCCATTAGCAGAAAGTTTTGTTGTCACAAGCTAGGCATGACAGCTACAAAAGAGAAGCTTCAGGCTGGGTGCGGAGGCTCATGCCTGTAATCCCAACACTTTGGGAGGCCGAGGCGGATGAATCACTTGAGGTCAGGAGTTTCAGACCAGTCTGGGTAACATGGCGAAACCCATCTCTACTAAAACTACAAAAATTAGCCGGGTGTGGTGGTGCGTGCCTGTAGTCCCAGCTACTCGGGAGGCTGAGGTGGGAGGATGAGCCCGGGTGGTTGAGGCTGCAGTGAGCTATAACACTGAACTGCAGCCTTGGCAACAAAGCAAGACCCCACCTTGAAAAAGAAAAAAAAATCAAAACCACCATTCTGAGTAGACATTCCCCAACATTTATCAAGTTCGGCAATAACAATCCTGTACAGTACGTTGATTCATTCAGTTACCTAGACATATCTTTTAAACAAGTTTCTCTTTGGTGGCTGGCTCATTAGGAAGTTTCATTGTTCAAAGCTAAGTCTTTCCTGAGCCTTTTCATGACTGAAATTTCGTTGCTGTTTTAAATTTTTGCTGCCTAAAATCACTATGGTGATGCTCTCTAATTTAGAGTTTAGGGATCTGGTTCATCTCTGTGCTAAACCAGACCACAACTTGCTTCCCAAGAGTTATATTGGCCCTGTCAGTGAATATTCCCTTGGCCTACCTCCACACAGAAGGGCAGTGGCTTTCAATTCAAGGACTGGTTCCTTTTTGGCTCATCCTTCATTTGGGTTGACTTTAAAGACACATGGCTCTGTGCTTTGGCAAACAGAATAGTTGTGTTCTAAGGATTTGTCAGAGAACATACCCTCAAACCCACAGTTGCTCAATACTTATGGAAAGCTCAGCTGAGAGTATAATATTTATAGAGGATTGCCTGAAGTCTAAGAAGCCTCTATTTCTCTAGTCAAACATATATCCCTGGATAAAAGTGACATCAGCAAGAAAACTGTATTTGTGGACTGAACTGACTTGTCTACCCCTCCTCACACACACAAACACACACACACACACACACAGAATTACTTTAGGTGTAAAGACTTTATATTTTTTAGAGAAATTTTAGAATCATGGCAAAATCAACAGGAGGGTAAAGAGGCTGGGGGCGGTGGCTCACACCTGTAATCCCAGCACTTTGGGAGGCCGAGGCAGTTAGATCACCCGAGGTCAGGAGTTCGAGACCAGCCTGGCCAACATGGTGAAACTCCCATCTCTACTAAAAATACAAAAATTAGCCGGGCATGGTGGTGCATGCCTGTAATCTTAGCTACCTGGGAGGCTGAGGCCGAAGAATCACTTGAACTCTGGAGGCAGAGGTTGCAGTGAGCCGAGATCGTGCCATTGCACTCCAGCCTGGATAACAATAGTGAAACTCTATCTCAAAAAAAAAAAAAAAAAAAAAAGAAGAGGGTATAGAGATTTCCAATACACTCCCTGCCCCTATATACCTATACATACATAGCCCTTCCCATTATCAACATCCCCAACTAGAGTGGTACGTTTGTTACAATTGATGAACATACACTAGTACACTAACACATCACTATTGCCCAAAGTCCATAGTTTACATTAGGGTAACACTTGGTGTTGTACTTTCTATGGGTTTGGACAACTGTATCCACATGTAGCCACCATTAGAGTATCATACAGAATAGTTTCACTGCCCTAACAATCCTCTGTGTTTCTCCTATTCATCCTTCCCTCTCCACCAACCCTTGGCAACCACTAATCTTTTTTACTGTCTCCATAGGTTTGCTTTTTCCAGAATGTCATATAGTTGGAATGATACAGTATTTAGCCTTTTCAGACTGGCTTCTTTCACTTAGAAATATGCGTTTAAGGCTCCTCCACGTATTTTCATGGCCTGATATCTCATTTCTTTTTAGCATTGAATTTAACATTCCATTGTCTGGATGTACCATATTTCGGCCATTCACCTACTGAAGAACATCTTGATTGCTTTCAAGTTTTGTAATTGGGAACAAATGTGCTATAAATAAACAAACATGTGCAGGTTTATGTGTGGATGCAAGTTCTCAATTCCTTTGAGAAAATACCAAGGTTGGTATTGGTACCATATGCATCATATGGTAAAAGTATATTTAGTTTTGTAAGAAATGGCCACTGTCTTTCAAAGTGGCTGTACCATTTTGCATTCCCACTAGCAATGAATGAGAGCTCCTGTTGCTCCACATCCTCACCAACATTTGGTGTTGTCAGTGTTCTGGATTTTGGCCATTCTAACGGATAATGGTCATTTTAACTTAGATTTATATTTCCCTGATGACATATAGTATGAAGCATCTTTTCATGTGCTTATTTACCATCTGTATATCTTTTTTGGCAATATGTATATTAAGGACTTTGGCAGATTTTTTTTAATTGGGCTATTTACTTATTGTTGAGTTTTAAGAGTTATTTATGGCCAGGCGTGGTGGTTCATGCCTATAATCTCAGCACTTTGAGACGCCGAGGTGGGCAGATCACCTGAGGTTAAGAGTTCGAGACCAGCATAGCGAACATGGTGAAACCCCTTCTCTACCACAAATACAAAAATTAGCAGAGCGTGGTGGTGTGCACTTGCAATCCCAGCAGAAAATTGCTTGAAACCAGGAGGTGAAGGTTGCAGCGAGCCGAGATTGCACCACTGTACTCCAGCCCGGATAACAGAGAGAGACTCTGTCACAAGAAAAAAAAAAAGTTATTTGTTTACTGTATTAGGCCACTCTTGCATTGCTATAAAGAAATAATTAAGACTGAATAATTTGTAAGAAAAGAGATTTAATTGGCCCATAAGTTCTGCAGGCTATACAGGAAGCATAGGAGAATATGCTTTTGGGGAGGCCTCCGAAAACTTCCAGTCATAATGGAAGGCAAAAAGGGGGCAGGCAAATCACATGGTGAGAATGGGAGCGAGAGAGAGTCGGGCGTGGGAGAGGTGCCACACATCTTTTAAACCACCAGATCTCGTGAGAACTCACTCACTATCATGAAGATAACACCAAGCCATGAGGGATCCGCCCACATGACTCAAGCAGGCCCCACCTCCAACACTGAGGATTACAATTCAACATGAGATTTGGGCAGGGACAAATATCCAAATCATATAACATATTTTTTATAAGAGTCCTTTATCATAAATGCCTTTTGCAAATATTTTCTCTTAGTCTGTGGATAATTGCTTTTTTTTTTCTTTTTTTTTTTTGAGACAGAGTCTCACTCTCTCGCCCAGGCTGGAGTGCAGTGGTGCGATCTCGGCTCACTGCAACCTCTGCCTCCCAGATTCAAGTGATTTTCCTGCCTCAGCCTCCTGACTAGCTGGAACTACAGGTGCAAGCCACCACACCTGGCTAATTTTTGTATTTTTAGTAGAGACAAGGTTTCACCATGTTGGCCAGGCTAGTCTTGAATTCCTGACCTCAGGTGATCCACCCGCCTCAGCCTCCCAAAGTGCTGGGATTACAGGCATGAGCCACCACACCTGGCCGAGAATTGCTTGTTTTAATTGGGATATAACCAACATATCTTAGATTTCAGCTATTTTACACGTACAGTGGTTTTTAATACATCCTCAGGGTCATGCAATCATCACCACAGTTATTCTTTGAAACATTTTCGTCACCCCCCTCCAAAAAACATATGCATTAGCAATCGTAGCCCCTTTTTCTTCAACACCACCCTCATCCCCTAGAACACTAATCTCTTTTGGGTCTCTGTAGTGACTGGATTCTTTCACTAAGCATAATAGTTTTCAAGTTTCACCCATCTTGTAGCATGAATGAGTACTTAGTTTTTTGTGTGTGGTTGAATAATGTTCCATTGCACAGATACAATACATTTTATTCATTCATTCATCAATTGATAGATATTTTGGTTGTTTCCACTTTTTGGCTATCCTTTAATGAATTCCACTTTGGCATTACACTAATGGCCTATACTAAGGGATATCATAAGAAATACTAGAAACATAAAGTTTTACTTACTGTCAGGTTCTTTCTTCCATTGCCAGGATACTATTTTATGACAAACCATACATAAATGGTAGGCTTAGTCTGAAAAACTGTTTTTGTTTTATATGCTCAGAGACAACATGAATGCTGTAACTAATTATTTTTCATTCTTGGTGTTCATCTTGCTTCTTTTTATATTGTTGTATTATTTTTTAACAAAATGGGGATAAACATTAGTGGCGATTTAGCTCACTCTAAAGTTATGGCAAATGGGCTTTCCAGTGGATCCATCTTGTCTGATCTTTACTGTACACGTGGCTAACAAAGAGAAGGGAATATGGACCCGTCATCTTGAACATGTCTAGTACCTAGTTCCTGCTGGCGTTCACCCTTGCAAGCTCCTAGCTGGTTTGCCTATGCCTGTGGCTTGACCTTACAGGCTGTTCTTTGTTAGAAAATGATTTGGGTTGGGGCTGCTTTTCATGAAAAACAAAAGCCTTACCGAGGGCTCCCGTGCCCTTGCTATCTGCCTAAGTAATTCCTTCTTAACTCCTATATCATCACCTCACATAGTTACATGTTTTGTGGTGAGAACACTTAAGACTTACAGTAAATTTCAAGTATACGTTATTATTAACTATACTCACCATGCTGCACATTTGATCTCCAGAACGTATTCATCTTATTACTAAAAGTTTATACCCTTTGATCAAAATCCCATTTCTCTGCTCCCTCTCAGACCATAGCAACCATCTTTCCACTTTCTGTTTCTATGAGTTTGACTGTTTTAGATTCCATACATAGTGAGGTCATGCAGTAGTTGTCCCTCTGTGTCTGGCTTATTTCACTTAGCATAATATCCTCTAGGTCCATCCTTGTCACAATAGCAGGATTTGCTTCTTTTTAAGGCTTTTGTTCTTTTTTTTTTGAGATGGAGTCTTGCTCTGTCACCCAAGCTGGAGTGTAGTGGCCCAATTTCGGCTCACTGCAAGCTCCACCTCCCGGGTTGACGCTATTCTCCTGCCTCAGCCTCCCGAGTAGCTGGGACTACAGGCACCCGCCACCATGCCCGGCCAATTTTTTGTACCTTTTCAGTAGAGACAGGGTTTCACCGGGTTAGCCAGGATGGTCTTGATCTCCTGACCTTGTGATCCTCCCGTCTTGGCCTCCCAAAGTGCGGGGATTACAGGCGTGAGCCACCGCGCCCAGCCAAGGCTTTTGTTCTTGTTGCCGTTGTTGTTTAAGCTAATTACAACTATACATATTTTTTCTTTCTTTTTTTCAGCACAGCTGTGAAGAATACATATTTTTCCCCCCTGGCTCGAGGACCTAGAAATGTCTTTTAAACAGTAGTAAACTAAGTAGTCTTCCTAAACCACCACATACTGTCTGTGTATGATCACCTCAGAGTCTATTTATTTGGTAGCAGGAAGAGATTGTTAGCCTGAAAGGTGTGTTTCCACAGATCAAATCCTCTTAGCTTGTAAGTAATTCTTTCTTTCCTTTCTTCTTTTTGTCCCTTTCTCCCTTCATCCTCCCATCCACTTTTTTGCTTTCAATATTTTGATACGGAAATTTTCAAACACAAAAGTTGAAAGCATTTTACAATGAACATTCATATACCCACCACCTGGATTCTGGAGTTTACAACTAACATTTTGTCTACACATATCTATTCATCTCATCCATAAACTAATCTTATTTTTGATGCATTTTGAGATAAGTTGAAGACATCAGTGTATTTCACACCAAATATTTTAGTATACGTATCAACTAAAGTTAAACTTTTACTTGTGGTTCTTGTTATTAGGTAAAATATAATGTGAAATGCACAAATCTTTTGTGTAAGGGTTTGAGTCACGTAGGCCAAAACTTATCATGTTATAGGATAGTACCATCATCACAGCAAGTTCCCTCATGTTCTCATGTCAATCTTGGCCTCTACACTCCTAAAACAATGTCTATCAGGAGTTTTTCCACCACAGAACAGTTTCATCTGTGTTAGAATTTCATATAAGTGAAATTACACAATATGTATACTCTTTTATATCTGGATTCTTTTAGTATAATGTTTTTGATATTTGTCCTCCTTGTGTGGATTGGTAGTTCATTCCTTTTCATTGCTGAGTTGTATTCCACTGTATAAATATACTTATTTATCCATTTTTCTGTTGATAAAACTTGGGCTATTTCCCATTTGGAACTACTATCAATAAAGCTGCTATGAACATTCTTGCACAAGTCTTTTTGTGGACTTTCATTTATCTTGGATAAACACCTAAGAGGGGAATTGCTGGATCACAGGGTATGTGTGTGTTAAGCTTAATAAGAAATGGCCAGCCCTTTTCCAAAACAAAATGTGAGTTTCACTTGTTCCACATCCTCGCCAATATCTTGTGTTGTCAGTCTTTTTAAATTTTAGTCATTCTAGTAGATGTGTAGTAGTATGTCTTTGTGATTTTTAATTTTCATTTCCTTTATGACTAATGCTGTTGAACATGTTTTTCAAGTGTTTATTGTCTACTCATCTATCTTTTTTTTTTTTTTTCTTGAGACAGGGTCTCGCTCTGTCACCCAGGCTGGAGTATAGTGGCGGCTCATTGCAGCCTCCACCTCCCGGGTTCAAGTGGTTCTCCTGCCTCAGCCTCCTGAGTAGCTGGGATTACAGGTGTGTGCCACCATGCCCAGCTAATTTTTGCATTTTTAGTAGAGATGGGGTTTCACCATGTTGGTCAGGCTGATCTCGAACTCCTGGCCTCAGGTGATCCATCCACCTCTGCCTCCCAAAGAGCTGGGATTACAGGCGTGAGCCACCGCACCCTGCCTACTCATCTATCTTCTATTGTAAAGTGTATATTCAGATCTTTTGCCCATTTTATTGGGTATTTATTTCACTGAGTTGTCAGGAGTTCTTTATATATCCTTGATAACAGTCCTTTTTCAGATAAATGTTTTGTGAATATTTTCTTCCAGTCTATGGCTTGCCTATATATTTTCTTAATGGTGTCATTTCTTTGGCAGAAGTTTTACATTTTGATGTTTTGCTTTCGTTTTTGTTTTTGAGGCAGAATCTTGCTCTGTCGCCCAGGCTGGAGTGCAGTGGCACAATCTCAGCTCATTGCAACTTCCGTTTCCCAGGCTCAAGCAATCCTCCTGCTTCAGCCTCCTGAGTAGCCAGGACTACAGGCCTGCGCCACCACGCCTCGCTGATATTTTTGTATTTTTGGTAGAGAAGGGGTTTCACCATGTTGGCCAGGCTGGTCTTGAACTCCTGACCTCAAGTGATCCACCCGCCTCAGTCTCCCAAAGTGCTGGGATTACAGGCCTAAGCCACCATGCCCGGCCATTGATGAAGTCTATTTTATCGGGTTTTTCTTTGATAGTTATTTACATCCTAAGAAATTTTTTGCCTACTGTCAAATCACAAACATATTCTCCTATGTTTTCTTCTAAAAGTATTATAATTTTGTCTTTTACATTTAGGTCTGGGACAACATAGTGAAGAGACTCAGTCTGGCAGGAAAGAGACATGGTAACCAAAACCCCAGGGGCCTCACATGCCAGGGCATAAGCCTTCCCCTACTTTCTTGCCTCCCTTATAGGGGTTGACCCAAGTCACATAGCAGATAGCTGCTGTCTCCTCTGAGTTCCCAACCATAAAAAAAAGAATCTAACCATTTATTTCCTTGAGTTACTTCTCCCAAGGCTATTAAAGTGAGACTCTAGCATCCTGATAAGAACCTGACTAGATACACCCAGCTAAAGACAAGATGGACTCCAGCGCTGACCTTTCATCAAGGTTTTCCTCCTTACAATGTCATTATAATGCTAAAAATCACACCCAGGGGTGGAGATTTAACATGCTAATGAGACGTACAATACATGAAGCAGCATATTATCGAACTATGCAGGTGGTACATGCCTATATATCACCCTTTTTCACCTCAGCTTCCTTAAAATGGCAAGAACAAAAGCCCTTCAGGGAGCTAGCACCAGGACCCTTTTCCTGTATGCTGCTCACTTGCTTTGCTTGAGCCGCAAACCTATTAAACCTTATCTGTGAAAAATTTGTTTGGCCTGGTGTTAATTTCTGGGTTTTTTTTTTTTTTTTTTTTTGAGACAGTCTTCCTCTGTCGCCCAGGCTGGAGAGGAGTGGTGTGATCTCAGCTCACTGCAATTTCCGCCTCCCGGCCTCAAGGGATCCTCCCTCCTCAGCCTCCCGAGTAGCTGGGACTTCAGGCACGTGCCACCACGCCCGGCTAATTTATGTATTTTTAGTAGAGATAGGGCTTCACCATGTTGGCCAGGCTGGTCTCAAACTCCTGACCTCATGTGATCCACCCACCTTGGCCTCCCAAAGTGCTGAGATTACCGTCGAGCCACCACGCTCAGCCCCATCCTGGCGCTAATTTCTACTTACACAAAAGCCAAGAACTCGGAGCACAAACTGTGGTGACAGATCTATAATGTGCCTCAAACTGACTTTGTGTATAGTATGAGATAGGAGTTGAGCTGAATTTTTTTTTCATATGGTTATCCAGTTTTTCCAACACTATTTTACTCAGTAAGCTAGCAATATATAAAATTAAGATACAGAAATCAATAGCCTTCATGTACACTAACAATAACCAGTTAGAGAAGATAATGGTAGAGGAAAACCACCTTCAAACAGCAATAATGAAGATAAAATAAACTTAAGAAATGTGCAAAACCCATTTGAGGAAAAGTTTAAAACACTTCTGGAAGACACAAAGTAGACTTGAACAAATGGAAAGATATCCCTGTTCTTAACTAGAACAATTCACCTTTGCAAGGACTAATGAGGAGGAGATATCAGTCCTCCTGTAGCTAATTTTTTGTTCATATCTGTGTGTCTGTCTACCTATCTAGTAGAGACGGGGTCTCCTTATGTTACCCAGTCTGGTCTCGAATTCCTGGGCCCAAGTGATCTTCCCACCTCAGCCTCCCAAAGTGCTGGGATTATAGGCATGAGCCACCATTTCTGGCCAAGTTAATTTTTAAATTTAACACAATCCTAATAAAATACTAACAAGGTTTTTAATGGAGCTAGACAAGTTGACACTTTCCATATAATAAACATGGAACAATAACTTGCAAAACACTGAAAAAGGAAATAATACGTGAAATGTTAAAGCCAACTAAAAAGCCTTATAAATAAAACAGTGTGGTACTCCCTACATGAACAGACAGGCTGACAAGTGAAATAGAAAAGAAAGTCCAGAGATGTATGCTAAGTACACAGGGCAATTTATTGTCTGATAAAGGTGACAGCTCAAACCACTGGGGCAAAGATGACCATTTTAATAAACAGGGATGGATAGCCATTTGGAAAAAGATTAAAATATAGATTCATACCTCACACCTTACACAAGAATCAATTTCAAATGGATTAGAAATCTGAATAAAGAAATTAAACCATATAACCATATAAGTCCTAAAAGAAAATTTGGGTGAATTCCTGTATAACCTGGGTTTCTAACTATGACTCAAAGTCCAGATGAAATAAAAAGTTAATACATTTGACCACATAAAGGTTTTTAAAATATTTTGCATGGCAGAAAAATAGCATAAGCAAAGTCAAAGACAAATGACAAACTCAAGGAAAATATTTGCAACATGTATCACAAAGGGCAAATATTTCTAATATCTAAAGAACTCTTAAAAATCGAGGAGAAGCTAGGCAAGGGTGGCTCACGCCTGTAATCTTAACACTTGGGGAGGCTGAGGTGGGCAGATCACGAGGTCAAGAGTTTGAGAACAGACTGACCAACATGGTGAAACCCCGTCTCTACTAAAAATACAAAAATTAACCAGGCATGGTAGTTGCACGCCTGTAATCCCAGCTACTTGGAAGGCTGAGGCAGGAGAATGGCATGAACCCGGGAGGCGGAGCTTGCAGTGAGCCGAGATCGCGCCACTGTACTCTAGCCTGGGCAGCAGAGCGAGACTCTGTCTCAAAAACAAACAAATAAACAAATAAACAAAAACAAAAAAAGGAGAAAACACCAAAAACTTGATAGAAAAATAAGCGAAATACATGAACAGACAACAGAAAAGACATAAAATGGCTCTTAAACAATATAAAAACACTCAGCCTCAGTAACAGAGATGCAAGTTGAAACTACACTGAGATGTGTAGTTCAATTCAATTCAGTTATTGAATTGGCAAGAATTAAAAAACAAGATCACACATTCAGTCAGAGCGGCTGTGGAGAAGTAGGCACTCAAAAACATTCAGCACCATATGCTGGTGGGAATGCAAATTGGTTCAATCCTTTTAGGGGGGAGAATTTGGCAGTATCTAACAGAAATCCACACACATTGCCATTTGAAGAACATTGGAATTTGCCCCGAAGATATATCTTCAACAGTACAAAAATATCTATACACACAGTTATTCAGTGTAGTATTTTCTTTGTAGATGCAAAACAACGAAAACGACCTAAATGCCCATACATAGAAGAGTGGTTAAACTATAGTGTACTCACACAGTGAAGTAATATGAACTGCAAAAAAGAATAAGAATCTATGAATAATATGAAATGATTTCTAGGACATGTTAAGTTTTAAGAAAAGTAGAATGCAGGCTAGGCGTGGTGGCTCCTGCCTGTAATCTCGGCACTTTGGGTGGCTGAGGCAGAAAGGTCCCTTGAGGCCAAGAGTTTCAGACCAGCCTGGGCAACATAGCAAGACCCCATCTCTCCAATAAAATAAAATGAGTGCAAAAGAGTAATAAAGGGAAAACAAGAAAATGTATACATATCTGCTCATTGTGCAGGAAGAAACACAGAAAATGTTAAGCAGGAACTAAAGAGACTGGTTACCTATAGGGGGTGAGTGGAAATAGGATGGAAAGAATGGAGGCTAGAAGGCTGGGCACCACGGCTCATGCCTATAACCTCAGCACTTTGGGAGGCCAAGGCAAGCGGATCACCTGAGGTCAGGAGCTCAAGACCAACCTGACCAACATGGTGAAACCCTGTCTCTACTAAAAATA
>NW_012114699.1:358801-363853 GCF_000951035.1 Colobus angolensis palliatus | reverse complement strand
TCCCAGCTACTTGGAAGGCTGAGGCAGGAGAATGGCATGAACCCGGGAGGCGGAGCTTGCAGTGAGCCGAGATCGCGCCACTGTACTCGGGCGACACAGCAAGACTCCATCTCAGTATATATATGTATATATATTGTTGAATGTTGTATGAAAGAATTAGTACATCTGTGTCAGGGGCTGGCAACAGAATGTCATGGGAGCAGTTGTAAATCATTCCACAACCAAGGAGTCTTTCACGTAAATTACCTCTGGTCTTCCTCTGGAACACTGAAGCCAAGATGAATATTCAAGAGTAAAGTAATAAAAATTAATCTTTTTTGCTCATTTCTCTGTTAGAAATAGAGGGGAGATAAAACTCTTAAATTTCCCTAATTTTGGAGAAGCCTACCTGAGCTCCCATTGACCTAAAAACTGGACCTAATGCTAACAATGTATCATGAAAGGAAGAAGGAAATTTAGCTGATTTGAAAGCAGTGGGTTATAATTACGTGTTAAATATCTACATCCCCAAATAAAACAGGTTTTTAACATGGGGCTGCGTATCAGAATCATCTGCAGAGCTTTTAAACCATACAGATGCCGAGGACCCATCCCAAGCAATTCTGATACAGTAGGTGTGTTATTCAGAATTTCTTTGGTTGGGAGTGGCAGAGAGCAATTCAAATCAGCCTCAGCCAACAATTTGAAGGGAGTCGTGTATTAGTTATCTAATGCTGCATGACAAGTTACCCAAAGCTTAGCAGCTTAAAACACAGTCACCTTGTGCTGTTTCTTTGGTCAGGAGTTTGGGAGTGACTTAGCTGGCGATTCTACCTCTGGATCTCTCACAAAGTTGAAATCAAGGTGTCAGCTGAGCTTCAGTCATCTGAAGGCTTGACTGGCATTGGAGGACCTACTTCTGAGATGGTGCCTGTCACATGGCTGGCAAGCTGGTGCTGGCTGTTGGCAGGTGGTCCTGCTGTTTTGCCATATGGGTTTTTGCACAGAATAGCTTGAGTATTCTCACAATGGGTTGGCTGGTTTTTCCCAGAGCAAGCAATCCAAGAGAGCAAGGCAGAGCAGCTCAATCCAATTTTACAGCTGGGATTCAGGAGTCCTTGCATAGGAAAAGGTGGGTGGTATGCATAGGTTGGATGATCTAATGTTGCAAAGGCTGAGGGCCACCCTTACATGGAGTTTTAGGTACTAAAAGAAAATATACCACATGTTCCACTGTACTCATTTGTTTTTTAATAAGGTGAAAATTATTAAATAATTAAAATGAATATCAAGGGAAGCCTTGAAGAGGAAAGAATAATAATTTTTAAAACTCCAAGGGTTATGGATGACTGCCTTTAACCATGGTGATAGGCTTAGCTCTGTCTTTTAATCTTAAACATCTTTAATATTGCAGAACCCTTTAGAGTTTCTCAGGTGATTTCATAACTTGTTATTTGAATTTAAGAACAAATCTTAGGTTTGTAGGATGGAGTGAGGAGAGTTGGGATTGAAAGATGGAGCTAATAATAGTGAACACCCACCAGGTGCCAGGCACTTGGCTAGATGCTTTATATTCATGAACTCTTTAAATAAAATACCATGAGGTAGAAATGAATAATTTTAATTTTGAGGGAGGCTCAGCTTCCTTAGGCTTGGGGAGGTTAAATGACATGCTCACGGCCAAGCATCAGAGTCGGACTGAGAACCCAGCTTTCCCAGTCCCATGTGCTTTCAACTCAGCTGCTTCATTTTTCAGCATGACCAGTCATTGCTGTCAATTCCCTTACGCTCCATCCCTGACTTCCTCTTCCTCTTCTGGCAGCAAAGGACTCCCCAAAAGACAGAGGACTCTAAAAATGTAGACTGTTCCATGGTGGGCACGTCTATGCAAGTTTGCCGCCAAAGTCCAAGGAAGCTGAGAGGCCAAAGGAATAGGCTGACGAATTCCGTTTCTCAGAAAAAAAACATCTAGGCCGGGCGCCATGGCTCACGCCTGTAATCCCAGCACTTTGGGAGGCTGAGGTGGGTGGATCACCTGAGGTCAGGAGTTCAAGGCCAGCCTGGTCAACATGGTGAAACATCGTTTAAACTGAAAATACAGAAAATTAGCTGGGCATAGCGGGGGGAGCCTGTAATCCCAGCTACTCAGGAGGCTGAGGCAGTAGAATTGCCTGAACCCAGAGGCAGAGGTTTCAGTGAGCCGAGATCGCATCATTGCACTCCAGCCTGGGCAACAAGAGCAAAATTCATCTCAAAAAAAAAAAAAAAAAAAAGAATGGAGTCTAGGAATGGGATAGAAGGAATCAAGGGTGGGAGTGAGACTTCGAGTATATATTTCTATACAGTTTTGGCTTTTACAATCTTGTTAATAATTCCCCACATATTCATAAATAAAATCAACAAAAATGGGGGAGGACCCTAAAATGCAATATAAACAAAAACAAACCTAACTATATGTCAAATGAATAACATAACTACATCGTGGTGGTAGTGGCAGTGAAGGAGGTAGCACAGAACATACAGACAAATATATATAGAAGTATGCGTATGTATACATACATGTATTTCTCAGCTTAGTCCTCTAAGAAAGCCTGTAGAAGCAATTAAAACCAGTACCAATGAGCATATGTAGCTGCCAAATTCTGGCCTCTAAATATCATTCTCTAATAAAAAGAATAAGAGAGGGGAGGGGAGAGAGGAGAAAAATACAGGATAGGATCCAATATCTTAGAAACAAGGATAGCTTGTCCACTATAACAGAATGAAACACAAACTATACGAATACAGACACAAGTAGGTGCATACATTTAGTAGCAGGAAGATGAAGAGAGAAAGTTACATTCATAGACTGCAGAATCAGAAACTGTGAGTTAAAATCTAGACCTCATCACTTACATGTTATGCATCCTTCGGCAAGTTGATTTAACCTGTGCATCAGTTTCCTTCTCTGTAAAATGTAGATAATATCAACTATAATTTGCTGGAGAATAGTGCTTGTTATACAGTAAACACAACACATATTAGCTATTATTTTTTCAATGTTAGTTACAATTTTGCTATAAACACTATAAAATTGTTTAAAAGCTAACTTGTCACAGGTTCACTAGAGTAAAATCCTCAGGCATATCCTAAGCAAAAGATAGTAGAGGATAAATATGTTAATGTAAAAAAACAATCAAGGTACAAGTTCGGATGTAAGCAAGAGCAGAATAGAACTTTCCAGTGCTTGTCTCCCCACAGGAACATAAATGTGAACAACTATCCACACGTAAAAATACGTTCACAAGAGCTAAAGAAAGCAGATGAGAGCTTACAGCACTGAGTGTAATGCAGAAATAAGAAAAACTGCATTGAAGAGGGTAGGAAGGACAGTTTTATATTATCCTCATAACCCCTTCCCCAATCCCAGTGTGGAGAGAGACCCTCCGCTTGGGGGAAGAGGGAAGCGAGCACCAGACTTTGTCCATCCCAGTAAAACCAACACTGGGCCCATCCCAGTAAAATCCTGTGCCCCCATGGCGTCAAACTCTAGGTCAGTAACCCCAAACTGCGCCTCCAGACTTGCCCCAGTGCTAGGCCAGCCCCTGCCAGCCCCATGAATTTGGTCTCTGGGCCTACCCTAGCATCAAGCCAGCCCCTATAGACAGGTCCATCCGAGCAGCCTCAGATTCTGGACCAGCTCTACAGCCACAGGCTTCAGGCCCACCCCAGCACTAGGCTGCCCCCACCCTTAACCCTACTTATCAGGCTGGAATCCATGGTCCAATCGCCAGGTCAACAATCCTGGCTTCAGGCACGAGGACAGCACCTGTGGACACAAGTTGCAGGCTTGCACAATGCCAGGCCAGCCACTGTAGCCCCACCCTCCAGCAGACCCAGGGTCCAGGTTCATCCCAGTAGAGCCTAGCACTGAGCCAGCCCCCATGGACTCAGGCTATAGCACTGCTCCTATGGACTTAGCCTCCAGACCCATTCTAATGCCTGGCAAGCCCCTGAAAATTGAGGCTCAAGGCCCCACCCTGTGGACCCAGGTGCTGGGACAACCCACCTCCTTACCCAGGTACCTGGCCAGCCTGCCTAAGGACACCAGCAGCAAGCTCACTCATTAACCACATCAGACTACCTGCTAAGAATCTCTGGACAGGCTGAATGTAGAAGGGCTTTCCAAGACAAAGCCAGTCTACAAAGGCTGAAATAAGTTCCAACTTTTTCAAATGTACAGAAACCAATGCACAGCCATAAGGATAAAGAACAATCAGGGAAATATGACACCATCAAAGGAATAAAGGAAAGCACCAGGAAGTGAACCTCAAGAAATGGAGATTTATGAACTGCCGGCCAAAAACTTTAAAATAATTGTTTTAAGGAAGTTGAGTGAACTTCAAGAAATACAAAGAAACAATTCAACAAAATCAGGAAAAGAATAAACAAAACAAGAAATTTCAGGAATTGAAATTTAAGAAAAAAAATTCTGAAACTGAAAAATATAGTGAATAAAATGAAAGAGAGAGTGGCAGAATTAATGAAGCAGACAAATATGTGAACTTGAAGACAGTCTATTTGAAAATATAGTCAGAAAAAAGAAAAAAGAATAAAAAGAAGTGAAGAAAGCTTACAGGATTTATGGTACAGAATCAAAAGAGCATTACATAAATTATAGGTGTTCTACTTGAAGACAGAGACAACAGAACAGAAAGCTTACTTATGAAAATAATTGCAAAAAGCTTTCTAAACCTGAGAAAACATATAAATACCATGTAAACGAAGGTCAAAGGTCTGAAATCAAATTCAGTCCAAATAAGACTACACCAAGACATATTATAATCAAAACATCAAAAATAAGACAAAGTGCAGATAATGAAAGCAGCAAGAGAAAAAAATGTGCATCACATATAAGGGAGATCCGGTAAGGTCAGCAGTGAATTTCTTAGCAGAAACCTTACAGGCGTGGAGAAAGTGAGATGATTATATTCAAAGTGCTAAAGGAAAAACCTGCTAATCACGAACATGTACCTGGCAAAGCTGTCCCTGAGAAATTAAGGAGAGATAAGACTTTTCCAGACAAACGAAAGC
>NW_012114699.1:335958-358436 GCF_000951035.1 Colobus angolensis palliatus | reverse complement strand
AAAAAAAAAGATAATGCTAATTAGTAACACAAAAACATATAAAAGTATAAAACTCACTGGTAAAAGTAAATATACAAATTCAGAATACTCTAATACTGTAATGATAGTGTGTAAATCAATTATATCTTTACTATGACGGTTAAAAGATAAAATAATTAAAAATGACAGGGTCGGGCGCAGTGGCTCACGCCTGTAATCCCAGCACTTTGGGAGGCCGAGGTGGGTGGATCACCTGAGGTTGGGAGTTCGAGACCAGCCTGGCCAACATGCAGAAACTCCGCCTCTACTAAAAATACAAAATTTGCTGGGCGTGGTGGCATGTGCCTGTATTCCCAGCTACTGGGGAGGCTGAGGCAGGAGAATCGCTTGAATCCGGGAGGCGGAGGTTGCAGTGCGCTGAGATGGCGCCACTGCACTCCAGCCTGGGCAACAAGAGTGAAACTCCGCCTCAAAAAAAAAAAAAAGAAAAGAAACAATAATAATAGTAACAATAGCTACAATTATTTGTTAAAGAATGTACAATATAAAAAGATATAAATTCTGCCTTCAAAAACATAAAATGGGGGGAGGAAAAGTGTAGTTTTTAATGCAAAGTTGTTATCAACTTAACATAGCCTGCTATAATTGTAAAATGTTTTATGTAAACCTCATAGTAACCACAAAGCAAAAAGCTATAGAAGATACACAAAAGATATAAAGGAATAAAAATATCACTGAAGAAAATCACCTAATGACTAAGGAAGGTAGCAAGCGAGGAAGAAAGGAACAAAGGATCTACGAAACAACCAGAAAACAATGAACAAAATAGCAGTAATAAGTCCCTACCTATCAATAATTACTATGAGTATAAATGGAATAAATTCTCCAATCAAAAAACCGGTTGAATGGATTTTTTAAAAGTAAAACCTAACTACTGCCTAAAAAAGACTCACTTCACCTTTAAGGACACACAGAGACTGATAGTGGAGGGACAGAAAAATCTATTTTATACAAGTGAAAACCTGAAGAGAGCAGGGGTAGCTATACTTTAGATAAAGTAGAATTTGAGTAAAATCTGTAAGAAGACACAAAGAAGGTCATTATATAATGATAAAGGGGACGATTCATCATGAGGATATAACAATTGTAAATATAGATGTATCCAACATTGGAACACCTAAGTATATATATGGCAAGTATTAATAAATTTGAAGGGAGAATACACAATACAGTAATAGCAAAAGACTCCTCTCCACAAAAAATGTGTGAGGTAATGCATGTTAGCTCGATTTAGTCTTTCCACAATGTATACGTATTTTAAAACATATACACATGAATAGTTCTTGTCAATATGTACACACACACACACACACACACACACATATATAGTCAATTAAAACAAGTAAAAATAAAAAATGAAAAACAAACTTATAGTAGCTGGCCTTTCATTTTCCTCAATGGTAGAATAAGGCCTGATGTGATGAAAACACTCATATTATTACACAAATCAAGTTTTCACAAGTCATTTAAAGGCACCCTGCTACCATTTTGGATCTTCGCCAATTCTGAGCACATCACACATAAAACAAAGACACTTAAGTTACCAAAGGTATCACTTGTGAATGTTTTTTTTCATTTTTAAAGCTGATGTGAGGTACTGGATAGTCAACTATCCTTTCCAGTCTTGCCCCATCCACCCTTAAGCAATTACTAAATAGTTCTCACATCTAAGATGGTCATTTATGTTGTCTCCTTTGCCTGAAATTTTCAGCCCTCGTCATGCAGTCCTCCTTTCACCTATCCCACCTCTCGGCTTTTAAAACGCAACTCAGGTAGCAGCTTTATTCATAACAGCCAAAAAAGCAGAAACAACCCATAACAAATTGTAGTATATTTTTACAATGAAACACATTTAAAAGAATGAACTGTTGATATATGAAACATGGATCTCAGAAACATGCTGAAACCTTGCACAAAAACACTGTTATGATTCCACTTACATGAACAGCCAAATTTTATCTATGATGGGAACATAATAGCTATTGTTTCTAGAGGATAGATGAACAGATTGGTTAAGGAGAAAAAAGAAACTTTCCAGGTTTATGGTAATGTTCAAATAGGGATTTGGGTTAAGCAGTCTAAGCATTTGTCAAAACAGCAAATATATATAGTTTGTGTATTTACTATATATAAATTATATACCAAAATAGAAAACAGTAAACTTTTAATGATATGCACACTGAAGTAGTTAGGAGGTAGTGTGCCGGTGTTTGCAATTTACCTTGAAATACATAAATGAGAGACAGATGGACATGTGGTAAAGGCAAGTACAACAGTGTATTCAAAGTAAAATTCTTTCAACTTTGTTGCGTGAAAATTTGCATAAAATGTTGCAGGGGAGAATTCAAGTATCAGCCTTACAGGAAGCCTCTCTGAGCACATCCACTGTTTGTGCCCCTCCTCTGTGCTCCCCTAACACCCAATACAAACAATGAACTTACTTCATTTTATTCTTTCGGCATCTGCATCCTAACCCCCAGTAGAACTGTAAGCACAAAATCTGTCTTGGTCTCTGCCTTCTCACCAGCTAGCACTAGGCCAGGCACACATCAATCACTAAGATTTGTTGACCTGAAGTGACATTTATCTAGTGGACTTCAACACCGAGTTTCCTCATAACCAAAGGCATGGTGCTTTATTGGATCATTTTCTTTTGCTGAATCATTACTGCTACCAGAGTAATATGTCTGATCTGTATTCATCCATGTGACCCCTTAAAGTTCCCTTTGTGGCAGAATATTGAAGACATCTCAGTTATCCTACTCTTCTTCCCCAGTCTCTCAGCTTTATTAACTAAACCACTGATAAGTTCAGGACTCAGATTCAGCTTACATCTTCTTTATGAAAGCCGGTTAGGTAGCATATTAAGGACAATATTTATTTACGCCTACCAAATCTACAAGCAGTTGAACTCTTAAGGAGATAGATGCACTATGACAACGAACAATGTACCATTTTATGGGTATGCAATTACGAATGTTTCCCTTATCTATCAAATAGTTTCAATGCTTTCTAGGACTTAATGCGGCCAGACTGTCTGGGCTGGAATACCAACTCCATTATTTACTAGCCATATAACCTTGTCTTAGGCAGCAGTATCCAACCTTCCTGGCACCAGCGGCCAGTTTCATGGAATGTAACTTTTTCCATAGACTGTGGGGGTGGGGTGGGAGGTGGGGTTCACGATGAAACTGTTGCACCTCAGATCATCAAGCATTCTCATAAGGAATGCTCAACCTAAATCCTTTTCATGTGCAGTTCACTTTAGGATTTGCGCTCCTTTGAGAATCTAATGCCAAGGCTTATCTGACAGTAGGCAGAGCTCAGGTGATTAATGCTTGCTCACTAGGCTACCACTCACCTCCTGCTGTGCAGCCCAGTGCCTAACAGGCCAAGTTCTGGTACCCCTGGTCTAAGGTATTTAAACTTCTTTGTACCTCATTCTCACCTCCGATTTGTTTAAAAAAAAAAAATGGTGGGGGAGTAACAGCATCATCAACTCGTCATGAAGCTTAATGAGTTATTACACATAAACTACTTAAAACAGCACCCAGCTGTTTTAGCTATCATTTTATACGTTCAGTTCTGAATCACTAATGATAGAAGACAATTCTAGTATGATATACAAACTAGCCCAAATGAACAATGTGCTAGTGTTACACTGATATGAACCTCTTAAACAGTACAATGCAAATCTTGTTAATACTTTCTTTGATGAGTTTTCAATATGAATTCAATTAGGAAATTCTTTTTCAAATGTTGGTTTTACCTCCATGCCATGAGCCCCTTATTTAAGACCGGTTTCGCTCTTTTTCTCTCTCTCATTCTCTACCTCAGCATATCCTGCCTGTTTCCTTCCTGGCATTTATTACAAGTTTATTATTTTGTTTTCCCCAATGGATCTATGAAGGAGGGATCTCTTAACACATGCCTAGCACACAGAAGGCACTCAAATGTACCCTGTATAAACAATGGAAACATTTGTAAATGTGTTTAACCTATACCAGATGAAAATTAAAGCAATAATGGTTACAGATTCCTATTTTAAAGTAATAACCCAATTAGGGATTTGGTTTCATTGTAAATACATATGATTTATTAAAAATATAAACTGATGGCATTCTCTATAAATTATTCCTCAAACACATGAAAAGATGTGATAATAGATATAATTTGCAAACCATTTATAGTCACCCTCCCCCTCTGAGTACAAGAGAAAACATACAACATACTGTAGGTTTATTTTTATTCAAAAAGTTACTGTCTCAAGACATAAATACAAATCAGAAAACAGTACAATTAGGACAATAGAATGTGGAGGACAACAGGTTAGAGTAATATATAAAACATTTTTAGCTGGTTGAAAACAAAGCTGTAAGAACTGCTTTCACAAAGAAGTACTCCTTTCAAGAGTGAGAAAAAAAATCAACTTAGGTTTAAAATCATATATACAGTCCTCTCAGCAGTTCTAGTTAATGCAGTGGTGTGTAAAACAACATAGGCAATACTTTTGCACATAACAATATTTGTTGATGGAAAATCTGTTAGACAAGTCTGGATTCATTTGTTATTAACCATGACTTAATAAAATAATTGTATCATGATCTTTTTAGCTAACCTATGGTTTTTGGCTACCACAGCCCAATGCTTGATTTCTGACTAAAAACTGAAAGCCTTTTGGTATTCATCCATCTGAAGATATTCTTGTATTGCAAGCATATTAAGGCATGGAATGATTAAAATAATATACCTCAAGAACTGAGAGACGACTGACAAAAGATAGATACACATGTAATATAAGTTAATATTTTGTTTTAAACGATGTCTAGCTGCCTAAGCCTCGCAAAATGAGTTGATGTCAAAATGGCAAGTAGCCACTTTCTGTTTTAAACTAATTTATTTGTGAAAGGACATAAAATGAAGTTTAAAGCTTAGCTTTCAAAGAATATTATGGGTTATGAATTCTATTATCCCATCTAATTTACATACAGAGGAAATGTACTGTAACCTGTTAGAAGTATCTTTAACCTGAAGACTGCTTGCAAAGACAGATAGATAAAACAATATAAAATACAAATTTAAAAATCATTTTAAAGCATGAACACTCATGCTTTTCTATTTTTAAACATTGTTAAACTTTCAATATATTTCTGAAACCTCATAATTTTAAGTTGGAATTTAAAAGTAAGAAAAAACTAAACAAACTGCGCAATTATAAAATCAGCACCAATTTATATATATATATAATTTTATTTAAAATTTAGATCCCTATTCCCACACTCTAATAAGCTGTATAATTTTTGTTTAGAATTTTTCTGCAAACATACTACAATAAGCTTCTTTTATTTGGAGACAAAATACAGTGGCACTACTGGAAGGAATATCACAACATTACATTTTTATCTTAAAGGACAAGCAAACTTTCAGGGTTGATAATGGGATAAGCATGTTTGAGACTGGTTACCTTCTGGCAGTTCACTGCATCTGGGTATTTCTGAAAAGTATAGAGAAGCTCTTGGATTTTAAAAATATCTTAAAATACTTTTAGATGAAAAAATTGTAAAAGTTCTGCTTATAAGTTTACTTTTCTCCACAATTACAATATTTAAAACAAAGTTTTGTTGATTGATGTTTTAAGCATTTAAATTTAGAATGCTAAAAACAATTCTATCCTACACTTTCTTCAGGGTAGGGGAATAAATACATCCTTAACATTGTTTTCTGGATGTAAACAGAAATCCAGCAGAGGTCATCATTATTTAGTACAACCAGTAAATAAATGTAAGAGAATTCGTATCTGTACCAAATGCCTCTTCAGATTGTTATTTTGTTTTTTTTTTTTTTAAAAAAAAGCATGAAATAATTGATTCAAAAGCCAACTAACAGCGCATAAATAAAATATTTACTTTCTAAGAAAAACTGTAGCTTATCATCAAATTGTTTACTTGTCCTTTACTTTTATTCAGGCAAACAAAACTGCCCCTCAATGCACTTGATCTTGGTAAGCATAAGCATGTCATATTCTCCTTAGAGAAAAATCTGTACAGAATTTCACTGTATCTACCACACTTTAAAATTTCCTCTTCCACTTAGAAAATGACTTCACCACAGATTTAATTGTGTACTGGTATTAAAACATTGACACTCCAAGAACCTAATGAGAGAGAGAGGGGGGAGAAAATCTCGTTAAAAGTCATTCACTTATTTAAATATATCTGTAAACCTTACATTAATGCTTTATTATGTTAAATAACATGCTAATAAAACCACTTCGAAAACTTCCCTTCTCTTCAGATGTATAATTCTAAAATTAAATCGACCATGATATATAATGAAATAACATCAGGACTAATCAAGATGCTACTTACCTCACAAATATAATTAAAGTAGGAACCTTGGATTAATTATGTTTATATATACCCCTGATGTCCAGATAATGCCCTAAACATAGGCACTCAACATAGGTATTTGTTGAATGAATAAATGAATGTGCTTCTTCGCATATATTTCTGGCACAGGTTCCTTGGAAAGAGGTTAAGAAAGTCTTGCAAACTTGGCTATTTGTGCTGGAAGTGGATACGGTTTTTCAAAAAGGCATTTGAATATGCAGACCAAAAACAATCTAAGAACAATTCAAGTATGTAGAAAGCAGGAAGCTTTCTTTAGAAAATATGGCCAAAGTGAATAGAACTACAAATTTTAAGAAATCAAAAAGGTAAGGTAAAATCAGGGCAAAATGACTTATATTGATGCTTTCTATATACTCCAGCTGAGAAAGGAATGTTAGGTAAAATCTAATAATTACTTGTCTAAAAGTAAAAGCAGATGATGAATGGAGCAACTCTCCCTTGTTCATTAAACAAGAATGGCATGTGACTGTTAGTATATATACTAAAAGTTAGGTTGCTCAATTAAAATTCTAGCACTTATGCCCATTAAGTAATATTTTAGAATACTATAATGAGCTAGTAAGAACTGATATCAAAGCCAGATGTAATGAGCTGAAATATTACAAAGAGCTCTTACTTACAAGTTAAATCTCTCATAAGTTCTATGAACAAAAGTCCCAGAACTCATGTATAAACATAAGCTGAAGAAACTGTGTATTTTCAGACCCAGAAACAAGTATCTGATTGCAGCCTCTTTATAATGAATTATCAAGTAGTGTTTGGAATCCCAAGTAATGAAAACAAAGAGGACTCGTGCACCCACTTTCTTACCTGTCCATTCACAATAACTACCACACTACTAATCCCTTGTCCTCTCCCCTTCCCGCATGCTTCAGGGTTCTCCTTTTTTGGTTAAAGACAAGAGTTTGGGTGGTTAGAACGTTTCCACCAAAGAGACCTAGATAATGTTTAAAGGCCATTTCTTGCCATAACAGTCTACGAATCTCGGTAGGGAAAGGTTTGATGATGAATGAAAGTATAAAATCTTAATCAGCAATTTAGTATAGAGTATGGGACAAAGATGAACTCAAGCTCTTTACAAACAGAGTGCCTGACTAGAAAGCACCCGAACACCTGAAATTCTTTTTGTTTCGTACAGACTAGGTTATAACTAGATTCTCTTACTAGAACATTAAATTAGTTCCATTACATGGAGCCCTTCTTTACCAATTTTATACTATAAATAATTATAATAAGAGAATCTCAACACAGGGGAATGAGAGTAGTGACACTCTTTTCTGTGCCAACACAAACTCTGCCTGTTTCTGATGTTAACATTAATAAATACTTTAACATATTTTTAGAAGTACAAATATCAAACTTCAGTATGTTTTGGCAATTCTGGCAGAAAACGACTGTTATCAAAATGTTATAAACCAATTTTGTGTCCAAATATAAAACCAGCTACACCATAAATCTAGAATTTTATGTATATGCAACACAGAATGATAGGTTCAGAGTTTTTATATTACCACTTCTTAGAACTGGACATTAAAGAATTTAAATCCCAATTTTGCTACTGTTTTGATGACTCCGTTATTACGGGCTTCAGTAAGAACAGATGTGGGGTATTGTATAAAGGCAAACAGAATTTTACATTTAAAATTTTCCATTATTCCATTTCTTAAGTTATGGTTGAGACAGTATGGAGTATAGTGCAGTGTACATTTTTAAAATAAACTATTAACTTTAAAAAAAAATTACATTGTCAAAGACTTCTAAAGAAACCTAAGCCTTTAAAGATTATTGAGCATTCAGTTATGTGACTGCTGCCATCATGTGGTAATGCTATAAAACTACAGTTATAAGTACAAGTGCTCATTTTCCTAATTTTAGTAGCAGAAGCAGCTAAACTATTATCAAATTAAGAATAAATAAAAGCCTCTCAGCTGTAACATTCAATGTACATGAGAATGCTATAAAATCACTATAAATAAAAAATGACTATTAGGACCCTACTTTTCTCTAAATGTTAAATGTCAAAAATAGATACACATAGTTAATATTGTTGTTTCGGCCGGGCGCGGTGGCTCAAGCCTGTAATCCCAGCACTTTGGGAGGCCCAGACGGGCGGATCACAAGGTCAGGAGATAGAGACCATCCTGGCTAACACGGTGAAACCCCGTCTCTACTAAAAAAAATACAAAAAACTAGCCGGGCGAGGTGGCGGGCGGGAGGCTGAGGCAGGAGAACAGCATGAACCCAGGAGGTGGAGCTTGCAGTGAGCTGAGATCTGGTCACTGCACTCCAGCCTGGGCGACAGAGCGAGACTCCGTCTCAAAAAAAAAAAAAAATTGTTGTTTCATTATTTTAGTAATCTGAAGAACACCTGTTTGCAAATCTAGTCTGTAACTAAGAAAACAAATGTTAAAAGTTCTCCTGACATTAGACAAATACATTAAAAAATGGTGATCCTAACTGCCCATATTAATTTTGATCATAGTTAACCATTTCAATTTCTTAATTACTTCTATTGGTGTTTCATCCAAATGGGGATTTTAGTTTTGGGAAGCACAACAGTAGAGACAGCAGGAGATTATTAAATCAAAAGGAACTGGCATCAAATTACTACTTGGACACTTGCTAACTGCATAACTGAGCAAAGTCACTAAACCAGTTCTTCAGTCTCAGCTTACTACGGCATGAAAGTGGAAATTCCCATTACCTTTCTCACAAGGTTGCTGAGAGGATCAAAATAAATCATACCTAGCATAGTGTCTGTCACCCAAGCTCTCAGCTACTACCTTCCATGCTTTTCATTTCAAAGTGATAGTCAGGGTGCACTAGAATATGAATTCCTTAAGGACAGGGAGAGTGTCTTATTCACTTCAGCACCAACTTCTGATGTAATAAATTGTTGAATAAATGCATTTCATCACACCTGCTTGAAAATATTCCTTTACCCCTCACCACAATCACTACTTCCATGTTTAACAAACTAAGATGATACATACTGTTAGATTAATCATCAAGAAAACCATAACTGATACATACTGTTAGATTAATCATCAAGAAAACCATAGACTTATGAGTGGGATAGGTCACTTAGGTACTATAAAGTCTTGCTACTCAAAGTATGGTTTGCAGACCTGAAGCACCGACAGCATGTTAGCAATGCAGAATCTTAAGGCCACACATAAGACCAATCGAAGCAGATTCTACTTTTTTTTTTTTTTTTTTGAGACAGGGTCTCGGCTCTGTCACCCAGGCTGGAGTGCAGTATTGTGAACACAACTCACTGCAGCCTCAACATCCTGGGCTCAAGCGATCCTCCCACCTCGCGCTCCTGGGTAGCTGGGACCGCAGGTACGCATCACCATGCCCAGCTGATTTTTTTTAGTTTTTGTAAAGATGGGGTCTCACTGTGTTGCCCAAGCTGGTCTCAAGCTCTTGGGCTCAAACAATCCTCCTACCTTGTCCTCCCAAAGTGTTGGGATTATAGGCATGAGCCACTGAGCCCGGCCCCGTGGCCTTATTAATAAACATGTTAGTGTGAATTAGTTTGTCAAAATAGTTCTAAAAGCTATGTGAAAGCAGATTATGAGGTAGGAGAGGGCAAGGAGGGAATGGTAGAAATTGGACATAGAAGGGAGGCCTTAGAGGATGGTATAACCACTTGAGGCAGTAGGTGTGAGGAACGAGGAACATAAAATGGGTAGATACTAAAAAGGGAGATGACAGGGCACTTAAATGATTTATTCATTTGACAAAATAAATATCTACTATGCTGGGCAGAACTAAAAATGAATAACATCATCACTGCCTCAGGGAGTTCAATCTAGTGAAGGACCAGGGCATGTAATATCCTATGTCACTATGCAAGTCTGGTAATTATTACAATAAAGTGTGTACAAGGAGTTAAGGAAGAAGAGAAAAAAAAATCTGGAAGTCAGCAAAAATTCCACAGGTAATGTCAGAATTAGTATCAAATAAAGACTTTACTAGGAGGAAAAATAAACGGGAATTTCTGGTAGAAAAAAAGCTTATACAAAGTTATGGAGTCAGGAAAGAGCATAGTGTATCTGAGAGGAACTACAAGATTTGATATGGCTAGAGCATAGAATACATGTAAGGAAAAGGCCAAGGTTAAGGTGGCAAGGGAACCAGACCATAAAAGGCTTTGTTTGCTAGGCTGAGGAGCTAGAATTTTCTTCCTAATGGCAATGGGGGAAAAAAAATCAATAAAAGAATGGTAAGTGATCCTGGCTAACATGGTGAAACCCCGTCTCTACTAAAAAAATACAAAAAACTAGCTGGGCGAGGTGGCAGTCACCTGTAGTCCCAGCTACTCCGGAGGCTGAGGCAGGAGAATGACGTAAACCCGGGAGGCGGAGCTTGCAGTGAGCTGAGATCTGGCCACTGCACTCCAGCCTGGGCGGCAGAGAGCGAGACTCCGTCTCAAAAAAAAAAAAAGAATGGTAAGTGAGAATATCACATCTGCATTTTTAGAAAGATGACCCCCACAAGAGGTATAAAGGAGCAGGGGGACTACAATATCAGCTTAAAGGCTTTGCAACAGCCCATGTGAAAACTGAGGAGGACCTGAATCAAGGCACTGTCAAGAAGAATATGGCACAGGGGACTGATATAAGAGGCACTTAAGAAAAAGAACTGACAAAGCCCAATAATAACCAATTAAGGATGGTGGGAGTGGTAACTGACTCTCATCCTAGACAGCTCAATAACCTTCTCTTCATTATCAAAGCCTTTGTTCAAGTTCTCATTATTTTTCACCATGCCTTTATATTACGCCCCTCATTCATCCTGTCCCATCCATAAATGTCAAGGAAATCTTTCTGAAACACAATTCTCATCATGACATTATCTTATTTAAAATCCTTCAATGGGCAACCCATTGAAGAACAGTACAAACCTGGAAGAACAGTCCAAATTCCTTAATATTCAAGTCCCAGTCAGCCAGGATTCAAAAGTACTTTTCTAATCTGTCACCACTATTGCATCACTCTCTTCCCCTCCCACTGAAATCCTGCCTGCCTGCCTCTTTTTCTCACGTCCAACTGTTTTCATCTATTCTCAGTATGCTACCCCAGGTTTTCAACCTCAAACTGAGAGACTGCCTATACTTTTGATTTTGCAATCCTGGGGTACATTTAAATTAAACCTACTGATTCATCCATAATTGAAGCTGGATCAAAGAAATCAGGCTTCAGTTCTGTTCTCTCTCGTCTGTTCTTTGATGGTGGCTAAAGGAAAAAAGGAAATAAGTTGATATTAGCTATATCTACAAACCAGATAGTAACTGAAAATATCCAAGTTAAGTGTTCACATGGCCTATGTGATTCCAAGTGTACCTGACACAATATTTTAAAAACTCATGGAAAATGATTGGCCGGGCCTGGTGGCTCATGCCTGTAATCCCAGCACTTTGGGAGGCCAAGGCAGGTGGATCACAACGTCAGGAGATCGAGACCATCCTGGCTAACACGGTGAAACCCCGTCTCTACTAAAAATACAAAAAATTGGGCGCCTGTAGTCCCAGCTACTCAGGAGGCTGAGGCAGGAGAACAGCATGAACCCAGGAGGTGGAGCTTGCAGTGAGCCGAGATCACGCCACTGCACTCCAGTCTGGGTGACAGAGCGAGACTCCGTCTCAAAATAAAAAAATAAAATAAAAAATAAAATAAAAAATAAAAAACTCATGGAAAATTATCCTGAGAGACAAAAACCGGAAAACTCATTTTTCATTTTACTTTAAAAATCATTCTCTCAAATCCATTTTCCTTTTGAGGCACCTTTATACCATTCTAAAAATTTAATTATTTCTTTAAGAATACACAATATACAGCCAGGCGCGGTGGCTCAAGCCTGTAATCCCAGCACTTTGGGAGGTCGAGACAGGCGGATCACGAGGTCAGGAGATCCAGACCATCCTGGCTAACACGGTGAAACCCCGTCTCTACTAAAAATACAAAAAACTAGCCGGGCGAGGTGGTGGGCGCCTGTAGTCCCAGCTACTCCGGAGGCTGAGGCAGGAGAATGGAGTAAACCCGGGAGGCGGAGCTTTCAGTGAGCTGAGATCCGGCCACTGCACTCCAGCCTGGGAGACAGAGCCAGACTCCGTCTCAAAAAAAAAAAAAAAAGAATACACAACATACTAAAAAGAATCATAAGACTTGACTTACAAGTATCAACTTTACTATTTGCTAGTTTTGCCTCTTTGGAGAGAGTTAGTTTCAATATTCTCAATCCTCTCAACTTACTTCACAAAGTTGAATGAGATATGTAGCAAAATGAAATATGTAAAACCATTTTGTATATGATCAACCCTAATCACATATTTAATTATTAATAAAGAATACACTCCCCTTCCTGTATTTAACTTCCTTCAAGTTTAAGTAATTTTACTTCATTATCTGATACGGAATTTGTCTCAACAAGTAGTATTAATATATTGTTTTGATAATGGTATACTTTTATACTCATGTTTAATGCATAATTAAATAACAATTGATTTTCATAGTCAAATTAGTATTAATCAAAATATACCCTTTAAACCTATATATTCCTAAATTAATCTCAGAAGCAAACAGACAATTTTTATCATCTTAATCTAGGATCTACCACCTTCACCAACCTTACTCTCTTCTAAATCCCTTCCCATATATCTAAACCCCTGGCAACTATTTTATTTAATATTTTTGCAAAAAACTTATTTCTCTTGGTAAGTATTTCTCTACTCTAATAAATATCCAACATAATTTTCAAAAGATCTAAATTGAAAATCTTACAGAAATCATGAAGTTTCTTACCAAATCTATATCCATGGTGTCAAAATCCATTCCCTCATTAAGATCCTCAATCCTCCCTTCTGAGGACATCATAACATCTTCAACAATTGGCTCTTCATCATCTTCCATTAGGCTTGTGCCACGCCGACTAGAGAAATATAAAACAAAGTCAAGATCTGAACTCATGTCATGACTATTAATATATAGGCAGCAGTATGTGGCTCTCTATATTCAAGTATAATGGAAAATGATGGAATTAAAGGTCAGGGAGAATGATTAGGCATTATGTCATCAATGATGTCAAAACCCAATGTTCACTTGTCTAAAAATGCTAAGGAGTTATGTTTATTCTACATTACTTCAGTACATTTAGCTTTATAGTTCTGATATGCCATATACAAGATTCAATGAGAATTTCCCACATGGGAACATACAAGATACCTCAAATCCTTTTTGAAAGTAGGCAGGGTACAAATTAATAAACAAACATAAAACAGAGACCAAAGAAATGACATTTTCAGAATACACATATTTTCATCAATATACAATGCTACTTTTACTCATCACTCCCTCATTCATTCAGTACCTAATGTGTACCAGGCAGGTGCACACTCACTCACACAATGCCTACTATGTGACAGGCTTCTACTGTGTCCTATGGATGTTTAAAAAAAAAAAAAAAAGATGAATAAGACTAAGACATGATTCCTGCCCTCAAGGAGCTTACAGTCTACTATGGCAAACAGAGATAAACAATTAATTATGACAAAATGTGATAAAAATTACAAGAAAACTATGCATCAAATGTTATAAGGACATACTAAAATAAGGGATTAATTCTGCCTCAGGAAGAAATGAGGAACACTCATGCTGAAACTTAGATTTGTGTGCCCTATGAAACTCAAAACTAAGACATATATAGAAATTTAAAATGAAAAACTAAGACCAAGAGTTATATATGTTATTACATAATTATGGAGAATAAATTAAGTTTACAAATTAGCCCAGATCAGCATAAAGTAGCCAACATAATTGTGAAACTGAGTAGGACTTGTTGTTTTTCCGCAGTTTGGCCAACATTACCTTCTTTTCTCATCCAAAGACACCCCCATAGTTAAGAAAGTTGCCAAAACCCCAGCAATTATTTACCGAATGCTTACAATTTACACAATACTATGCTGGTTCTTAAAAGATATAAAGATAACAAGATATGATGTCTGATCCATGTTACCTGGACAAATATGTTTATAATGGTCCTTACTTCCTAACAATTCTAGGTAGAAAGACAATTTTACTGTATTTTGTGGAGGCAACCGTGAAGGGAATATATGTGCTGTATGAACCATGTGACAGAAAATCAGAAAGCTGTTCTGCATTTTGTTTGAAATACAAGGAAGATATATGTGATACAAGCTACGAAAAATAAGATAATTTGGAAGTATTTTTATTTATAGGGCAGATACCATTATAGAAAAATCATTGTAAGATGAAAATGCTTTAGAGTCCCACGCAATAGATGACTTATGGTACAATCACCAAAGCATCCTCTGGTAATAGTTATTTAACTGAGATAATTTCTTGTAGTTGCCAGTGGGGAGGGAGGGGGAGGCAGGGGGCGGTTAACTATAATTGGGAATTAAAATGGTACTCAGTAGTGACATGCTATATAGGATCTTAGGAACCGGTGTAATGTTTTATGGGGAGAGATACAGACCAAATGACTGCATGGCAGAATTCTGGAATATATCGACCAGTGACAAGTTGGAAGCCAAGAAATTAGTTGTAGGATCCAGCATAAAATAAGAACTTATATTAAAAGGAATGTGGTCACAGAAACAGAGAAAAGGGGATAGAATCATGTGATAATATAGATGATGACCATATTAACCAGGATCAGAATCTATACATGTAATAGAGTATACCTTGTGTCTCTAGAGGTTAAGACCACTATGGAGATAACTAAAGTGAATTTATACAGGCCACCACTCATAGTAAATGATCATTTTGTAAGAAAAACAGGTAAAATTCTTAACATCTAAAAACCAACAAAACAGAACAAAATATAAATTAAAAAAAGAAGAGGGTAACAACTACTATCTCCTAATAGTAAAACATACAGCACATTATAAATACAATGCTTTCAAACTCAAAAACTTAATCATAATCATCACACTTTTCCCTGTATACTAATCAAGACATTTAAAAAAATTATCTAAAGACTGCTTGTCTGCCATTTATTTTAGAGCCAAAGCTAATGAAGATTTTATAAAGATTTATAAAGTTATCATACATAATCCAGTAAAAGCAAAGTATTTAAAAGATAAACTTCAATTTTTTTTTAGCATTGAACATTTATTCATTCAATGAACATTTACTTAGCATCTTTTATGTGTCAAGCACTGACAGGCAATGAATGTAGTCCCTGCCCTTGAGGAGCTCACAGTCTAGACAAACGGGACAAACTCATAAACAAATATTTACAGTACAACGTGGCAAGTGCTATAAGAAATATGGATATACATAGTGTTATGGGAGCATAGATGACCAAAGCTTCAGTTAAAGTGACACCTGAGCTTGTTCTTTTATGATGACTTTACCAGCTGCCAGGGAATAGGAAATCATACTAAAATGTGGCAGGGGCCATATTTTGAAACATCTTGCATGCCATGAGCTAAGGAAGTTTGGAGTTTATCCAGCAGGCAATGGGGAGTCACAGAAAGGTTTTAAGTAAGAGTTACATGGTAAGATTTTTATTCTAGAATAGTAATTCTTGATGGCAGTGTGAATGATGGAGTAGGGGGTGAAGGGAGAGGTTTGGTGAGAAGATAAATGGGAGATTTGAGGGAAGAAATCCAGTTAGAAAGCTAATATAATAGTTCAGGTGAGAGATGAGGGCCTGAACTAAGTTGGGAAAATCAATTAGGATGTAACAGAACTGTATTTTTAATGCTGTGTACCAAAATAAACAAGGATTGATATTTAAACTTTTCCAACAGATAACCTAAGATTGGTCCTTTGGCTAACTGGGTAGTATTTTAATTAAAATATTTTGTTTTTCTGTTGGAAAGACCAATTTTTAGTTCCTTGATTATTTCAGCTCAAGTTACTCTAGAGAGTTTGCTGAAATTTTTAGGTAAGGCACACATTAAAATGTTAAAATGAATTAGTGAACTTCCTAGACTCAGACAATAAGGCACTCTCACTTACATGGCATGCTGAAGATTAGTTCGCAGTTTAACATAGCTCATTGCTGCTCTCTCCTGCTGTTGCCTTGCTTCCTCTTGTTGTCTTTGAGCTAACATCCATGTTACCTGCGTGCTTCAAGGAGAATTTTATTCTTCTTTTAACTTAACTTTTTCTATGTAATTAATAAAGTTATAGCACAGAAAATGATCAAATGTACTTACTTATAATCAAGAGGTGTTTGATGATGTTCAGTCTGCATTGGATAAACACTCATGAAGCTATCCTCAGGCCGTAATCTTTTCGGCTCTCTCATAATAGTGGAGGTGAGTTGTGGTGTCTGCATCATAACAGGGGTGTGCAGTGTTTGTTCTCTGCTTAACCACATACTATCACTACTACTACTTTCTTCAGCTGAAAAAGAAAATTAACGACGAGGTTTAGTCACTAATTTTGACTATTCAGGTGTCTAATACAACCTGTTCAGGTCAATAAACATCTGTTGCTTTCCACATGCAAGTCATAGGAACAGGGGGACACAAACCTATGTAAGGGGCAGTCCCTGACCTGGCCTTAGAGTCTAGTTGTAGACACAGGAAAACTAGGCAATTAAAACACAATGTGGCAAATGCAAGCAGAGAGGGAAGCATAAGGGGAGTGGAGGCAGTGAAAGGGGTCAGAGCCAGCTATCCAGAAGCAACTTCCAACTAGAGTAGGTATCAGCTGGGCTAGGAAGGCTTTTTATTCTAGGCAGGGAGAAGAACATAAAGCAAGAATTAAGGCAATTCTCGGCTCACTGCAACCTCCACCTCTTGGGTTCAAGCAATTCTCCTGCCTCAGCGGGGACTACAAGTGTGAGACACTGCACCCAGTCGACTGAACCCTATTAATCTGCTGATATTTGACCTACAAAAAGGGCAATTTTGTATGGTTCAAAACTAACAGTTTGCTACTCCTGGGGCATAAAGATTGAAAGAGTAGTAAAAGACAAGGCTAGACAAAGAAGCAGGAATCAAATTGTGGAAAATCTTGTGAGCTCTGCTAATATAACAAGGAACTGCTGCTGAAGGTTTTAAGGTAGGGAAGTAATTTGGTGAGTTACATGTTTTAGTCAATGTAGTGGCAGTGTGGGGAGTAAACTTAAAAACAGAATACTGGTGAACAAACAGACCAGTTAGGAGGCTAATTGTGTGGCCTAGGTGAGTGAGACATGGTAACAGGGATGGAAGTAATAGGAGACTGGTTCCCAATCTATTGGATGCAGACTGCTGAGCAGGTAGTAAGAGCAACTGCAAGGGGGCCACAAATCTACACGAATATTAAGCACTGGACTAAAAAGAAAAAAGGTTTCACACCTGCAAAAGCTACTTTTTTCAAATGTCTGTAAATGTTGCCATAATTATTAAGTCAAATTTGTGTACATTTGTTACTGAATTAATAGTAATTTTTAAAATCACTGACTTGGAAGAAAAAAATTAATAGCACTTTGTGGTTGTGAATTTAGAAGAAAACTATTTCATTAGAAGATTATACATATGAGGCCAGGTGTAGTGGCTCACGCCTGTAATCCCAGCACTTTGGGAGGCTGAGACAGGTGGATCACAAGGTCAGGAGTTTGAGCCTGGCAAAGATGGTGAAATCCCATCTCTACTAAAAATACAAAAATTAGGCGCAGTGGCAGACGCCAGTAATCCCAGCTACTCGGGAGGCTAAGGCAGGAGAATCACTTGAACAAGCGAGGGGGAGGTTGCGGTGAGCCAACATCACACCATTGCACTCCAGCCTGGGCAACAAGAGTAAAACTCCATCAAAAACATAAAAAAGATTATGCATATTTGCAAATGTGTGTAAGGTTTTAAGGGATAAGAGTGGAAAGAAAATGCATGAATAGCTAATACTCTAATAATAGATTAAACATAAACTCCACATTTTGCAATATAATTACATCAGCCTTTAAGTTCTACTGCATTCAGGCTCCAATACTGTCTTCAAAATTGCATTGACTTGGCAAACGTATCAGTATTCAAACTTCCTTAACTTATTAATATCTCAATTTCTATGGTTCTCCCCAAAAACCTGAATGAGAGCACTGACTCTTCCTGTAAAAATTGAAGTATCTGGTTTAATAATCTATTTGTAAAATGTAATATAAATACCAATTCATATGCGTTTCCATGAGGTCTTAAAAAAAAAAAAAGAGAGAGAGAGATTTCTGTAATATGAATACCCATTCATGTGTTTCCATGAGGTCTAAAAAAAGAGAGAGAGATTTGATGGCCCAGCACACATCTATTAACTATTAACGACTAGCTCAAATGATAAAAACTTTCAAAAATTTAGTGATATGAGAAAACATCATCTTTTAATTTGATAACATTGTTTTTAAAAAACAGAAAAGTTTCTTTTAACTTATAAACCATGGGCCCTAACTACTTTAACTGGTCCAGGTTAATAAAAGAGATTTCCCCATCAACTGTGATGTTGGGACTATATAACTAACCAGTGTAAAATTGTACAAGTTAGAAATATAAGGTTACGCCTTTATACTACTGGACAAAAGATACTAAAATTCACAGGACAATCAAGTTTTAAACACTAAGCACTTGATGATAAATGAAAGCTGATGAGATAAGTGGCAATTTTAAAATATGGCCCCAAAATTCTTTGACATTTCTCACATTAAGAGGTGGAGAATTATGTCCTCTCCCCTAGAATCTGTGATTGCTTGGCCAATAGAATATGGCAGAAATTACACTATGCCAGTTTTTGGGCCCAGGCCTTAAGAAATTGGCAGCTTCCACTTCTGGTCTTTTGGGACACTTGCTCTTGGAGCCTAGTGATACGCTGACATGGAGAAGTCACAGGTAGGTGTCCTGGCAGATAGTACAGCTGAGGTCCCAAGTGACAGCCAGCATCAGATATGTAAGTGAAGATGCCTCCGTATGATTTCAGCCACCAGCCTTTGAGCCTTCCTAGCTGAGGTACTGGCTATGTCTTAAGTTTTGAGGTAGTTTGCTATTCAACAATAATAACTGGGACAAATGTTGACAACTATGCTAATTTGTTTAATAATTCCTAAGAAAAAAGTCCCCAGGCCCATTTTGAACCAACTCTGGAGTGCTAGGAGTATAAGAGTTTCAAGCACCATAATGCATTCCTACCTCTAATATGATTGCACTCTATTTCTATGAAGTTCTTCATGATTAATGGCCTCTTCATAGAAATTCAGAAGTTGCAACCTCTCTAAATCTGTTGTTCCACTTTAACTAGATGATCTGATCTCTTGGGTATTAACTAGCTCCATAATACTGAGTCCATTTCCCTATGCATACAGTGTAGCACAGATTTTAAAAAGCAGGCACTCTAAAGTGAAACCACATGGCTCTCCTACTTAATAACTGTGTGACATGAGTATGTTACTTAACCTTTCTGTGCCAAGTGCTGTCATCTGAAAAATGAAGATGTACCCAAAACGTTGTGAGAACTGAGTTTATTTATCTAAAATGCTTACAACAGCACATTTACACATAATGAACACATTTTGAAAGCTATTACTGAAAACATCTCAAATAAAAAATAAGGTGAACCTTAATGACAATTCAGTTGGTAAATATTAGGGATAAATATAAAGAAAATAAATCATATCCTTACTGAGTGAAAGCTGCATGCCTTCAACCACTTTCCGTTTTCCTGTAGATGGTTTTGATTTTTTACTCCGCACAGTTGACCCCCGGCTGCTGATTCCACTAATGACTGACATGGTGTCATCATCACCACCAGCTAGCAAAGAATTTCGGTAAGACATCAGTGGAAGCCACACATCCTCTCTTCGGAGTGACATCTGAAACGTCATGAACTTTTCCAAGTAAACATACCTTGAAAAGAAATCAAAACTGTTAGCTTTGATACAGAAATCTGCAGGTTACATTAACTCCTAGTTGTGTGAGCATGGGCATATTACTTCACTACTCAAACTCAGCCTAATGAACAATGTTGTCTCTGCCAAGATTTTCACATCAAATGAAATAATTCAGAGCATTCAGTTTAACATTTGCTGAGTACCTATTACATACCAGGCACTATGAATAGATACAAAGATGGATATGATATGATTCCTACCTGCAAAAAAGTTTCAGCCTGGTGGAAATCATAAATCTACCCCTGGATCCAAGTATCTCAAGGCTTATAAGTAATTTTGCAATCAAAATTCAACTAACGTTCATGTGACGACTATGCGCTAGGTATTTTTTTTCCTCAGGTTCCTTAACTATTCTTACAATTCTTTGAGCGAAATGTTTTCCCAATTTTACAGGTGATGAAAGAAAGGATAATAAAAATTAAGAAGTAATCCCACAGTAATAAAAATGAGTAGAGGCAGCATAACCATGATTCAAGTCCAAGGCTCTGACACCAAGAGTTCAATAAGGCTAAATTATGCTTCAAATAAAGACAATTATTTGTCAATTAACTGTAAAGTGCAACTAAAATATTTGCTGTCATTGTAATGACTGATTTCTATCAATTCAGATTTACTAGTGTGAACAGCATTAAAGAGAATAGGAGACATCAGTTATGAAGCATACTGCTTTGTTAGCTGTTCAGTATGCATTTTTCTTTTTTCTTTTTTTTTTTGAGACACAGTCTCACTCTGTTATCGAGGCTGGAGTGCAGTGGTGCCGTTTCGGCTCACTGCAACTCCACCTCCCAGGTTCAAACGATTCTCCTGCCTCAGCCTCCTGAGTAGCTTGGATTACAGGTGCACACCACCACGCCTAATGTTTGCATTTTTTTTAGAGACAGGGTTTCACCATGTTGGCCAGATTGCTCTCAAACTCTCTGCCCGCCATGACCTCCCAAAATGCTGGGATGACAGGTGTGAGCCACCGCACCCAACTCCCAGTATGTCTTTCTGTATTACAATACACTTCAGTCATATATAGTAGTACAGTACATCTCCAAGTGTGGCCTGTGAACTGACTACCACTCCAAAAACTGTTAAGTCTGCAACAAGATGCAAAGCTTGAGCCAAAATATACTCACTGGCAGAGAGATTTACAATTATGTACCCACCACATACCTAAATAGGACATTACAGATAAGTAGCCTGCACTAAAGCTATCCCCATTTTGCTTCCTCCTCGTGCCCAGAGGTTACCACTATTTATCACCTCTATGCACATTTTGTATGTTCAATACATAGTTGTCTGTAAACATCATAGTACAGTTTTGTATTTTGCTCTTTGTACTCAATGAAATCTAGCCATTTTTACTATTGTATGGTATTCCATTATATATAAATCTATTGATCCATTTTCAGTTGATGGATGTTTAGGTTGTTTTGAGTTTTCCACTATTTCAAACAATCCAACAGCCATCATTCTTTTATCAGTCTCATTGTGCATGTATTCAGGAGTCTCTGTGGGGTATCTACTTATGAATGAAATTACTCGATCACGAGGTAGAGAGAATCTTAAACTTTACTAGGCATTGCCAAAAAGCTCCACAAAATGGTCTTGTACTGCCATCAACAATGTGTAAACGGCTCTGCTGCCTCACATCCTTGGCAATATTTATTTGACACTATCAGACTTCTTAATTTTTCCTAATGTGCTAGGTGAGAAATGGTATTTCATTGTTTTAATTTTTATTTCTCTGATTAATACTGCTTATGCAATTTTAACTGAGATAAATTTATATATAATAGAACACATAAAACTAAGACCACTGTTGTATCAGTTTTACAACTGAATATAGACCTGTGTGACCCACATGCCTAACAAGATACAGAACTTGGCAGGGCACGGTGGTTCACGACTGTAATCCCAGCACTTTGCGAGGTCAAGGCAGGCAGATCACCTGAGGTCAGGAGTTTGAGACTAGCCTGGCCAACATGGTGAAACCCTGTCTCTACTAAAAATACAAAATTAGCCGGGCATGGTGGTGCATGCCTATAATCCCAGTTACACAGGTGGCTGAGGCAGGAGAATCTCTTGAACCCGGGAGGCAGAGTTTGCAGTGGGCCAAGATGGTGCCTGAGGGACAGAGCTAAACTTCTTAAA
>NW_012114699.1:314595-335908 GCF_000951035.1 Colobus angolensis palliatus | reverse complement strand
TCAACTTTATGGAAGAGTTTGTGTGGAATTGGTAAACTTCAAAAAAAAAAAAAAAAAAAGGTACAGAACTCTAGTACCCTAGTGTTCCCATTCAAACTCTCCAATACTAGAAGTAACTGTTACTGTAATTTTTATCACCATACATTAGTTTTGTCTGCTTTAGAATTCCATATAAAGTCTATAGTCTTTAAAAGCAAAATACTAGTGGGTTTTCAGACAAGACTATTTACAATATGAGGTATCCATATGCTTCTGCCCTTTTACACCTCAAAGCCATGGGGAAAGGTAGAAGATTTTTGAGAATTTAAATCCATTTTGGGAGCTCTTTTATAAGTCACCATTATAGGAGACTAAACCAGAAAAGTGCCCTGTTTGAGAATTAAAGGATGTTCCTGATGGATTGCCTTTATTATTGTTTTTCAAATGCTCCCTCCTTAGTTGGGTTAAGGCACAAACGCAAATAAGAACACAAAAAGCAGCCAGGCACAGTGGTTCATGCCTATAGCCCCAGCTACTCAGATTAAGGCAGGAAAATCACTTAAGCCCAGGAGTTCAAAGCCAGTCTGGGCAACATAGTGAGTCCAGTCTCTTAAATAATACATAAAGTATTCAAATTATACCTCAAAAGCTACAACTATACTGGAGGAAAACTCACAATATTAAACTAGAGTATTACGCATAAAACATAGTTATAATCCTTAAATTATAAAGTTGCTGAAGTATAAACTTTTTCGTGTATTAATGCAATCCTACAATTCTGTGTGTGAGTAGAAAGGAGAGAAACCAAGTGTAACAACTGCCCTTAAGAATCCCAAAATGAAATTAAATAGGACATTTCCAGCAAATACATACACTGTTCTTTTGTCTTGTCGGAGTAGTTTAGAAGAAAATTCACTCAGAATATCAAGAAATGCCAAATTTAAAGGTGGATGGCTCTCCCCTTGTGGATTAGGCTCTTTAAAAGCAAATTCTATGCCATCTCTGCAAAGAAAAAAAAATTGAAATAAACATTTGAGGGACTATAATAAAAAAGTCAATAACTTAGAAAATTTCACTCGCTACTTCCTTTGCCAAGCTTTTGAGGAACAGAAAACAAGGAGGTTGTAAAGAGTGCAGATATATTAACATTTTATGTTACTGTTACTTTCTTTAAAACAATACACACACACACACACACACACACACACACACACACCACTTAGCTTTCAGTCTGAACATGGTCTGGTATATCTACATTCTTTAATCGGTACCTTTTTCCATAGAAAATGACGTAAATTCTCTCACATAATGATCAATACATTATCTGTATTTTTCAAGACATAAAAGAGACCTACTCTAACATATAGAACGTTAAAAAATAATTCACAAATATCTGTAATGAACAATTCAAGAGTAAAGTTTAAAATTAAACTCCATGTAAGGCCCATTTTAACTACATTTATGTGACGATAAATACCTCTATTCATCAAAATAACAACCCAACATTATAACTCTATCAAATATATAACTGAGTAAAAAACAATCCAGATGGAATCAAGGAGGAAACGAAGGAAGGATATTACATGAAAAAAAAAGATATTATTTCTGAAAATAACATATAGGTAGTCCTTAAATATTATGTACAATTACCATCTAATGGATTAACAGGCATAAAAATAAACTTCAGTTTTAGAACAAAGTGAAAGTTGTTGAGGGAGGAAGCCAGGTGTGGTGGTTCATGCCTATAATCCTAATGCTTTCGGTGGCTTAAGTGGGAGGATCTCTTGAGGCCAGGGGTTCAAGACCAGCCTGGGCAACATGGTGAGACCCTGTCTCTACAAAAAACAAAATAATAATAATTAAGTTGAGGGAGTATAAGCAAAACTTAAACAAGAGCAGCAAATTTTCCTCAAAGAGACAGTTAACACTTTTTATAACTAAATGAGCAAGAGGATGAAGGAGAGTCCAAGACTCTAAAAGCAAGGTTCTTTAACCCACAGGTAATAGATAAAGGGTTTTAATACACAAATGTTGGTTATGTTAAAGGTCTAAAATGTATCCATACTTTAAAAGTGCAATTGATCACTAAATTATATGCCCAGTATAAAATAAAATGACTTCCAACTTTGATAAGGGGAACAAAATATGCAGATGGAAAGAAGGCTGTGGATCAAAACACGGGAAAAGGTCACTACAAAATAAGAGTGCAGAACCAAAGAAAAAACTTGAGACAAAGGAATCAAACCTCAAAGATTTCTCTATCTGACAATGAGATCATGACAAAAGTTGATAAAAGATGTGTAATGCTTGATGAATTTATGCTGCTTTGATTCACATAATTTATAGACTTTGTATGGTTTAAATTTAAACAAAGGCTTATAAACGGAGTTTTAATCCTAACTCATTTTGCTGTTGTTTTTGAGACAGACTCTCGCTCTGTCACCCAGGCTGGAGTGTAGTGGCACAATCTTGGCTCAATGCAACCTCTGCCTCCAAGATTTAAGCCATTCTCATACCCAAGTAGCTGGGACTAGAGGTGCACACCACCACCCCCAGCTAATTTTTCTATTTTTAGTAGAGACAGGTTTCACCACGTTGGCCAGGCTGTTCTCAAACTACTGGCCTCAAGTGATCCACCTGCCTCAGCCTCCCAAAGTGCTGGGATTACAGGCATGAACACCAAGCCTGGCCCAACTCATTTGTTAATTGAGATAGCACTGTAACTGGTTCTTTAAAATTTAGAAAGGAGATAGGGTAGAGATTTAGAAGCTAATAATAAAGCATAAATTTAATTTAGTTATGCCAAATGAAAGCGCTAGATTAATAAAAAAGTTTCATGACTAAAAAATATGAGAGCTGAATAAAATATCTGGAAATTACTTGTGTAGCATGGCAATGGCTTCTCTTGTTTTCAACTGATCAAGTCCAAAAGTTAAAGCAAAACGTCGAGCAAGTTCTTTTATGCCACTAAATGTAGAGGATGATCTATCAAAATTATAGCCATTTTCTTGTATCATTTCATTAAAAAGCTGTTTGGAAAGAAAGAAAGCACGTTAAAGTTCTTAATACCTGGAGATTAACATCTTTTAAAATATTACATTTTCATTTAAAATACAGGTGTTCAATAAATGAGGTACTGTATTTTATTGTAAAACACTAAAACATGATACAAATGACCAAAAGTGTAGTACTTCGTATATTTAAACTGGAGGTTGTTATCAACATCAGAAACTCTTTAGGTTAGTTTTGGCAGAATGCTATTCTGCTGGTATTAATTGGATATTAACACAGCATATAAAAATATAAAGAAAAAAACCCCCAGCAAATTATTAGGCAACCATGCTCTGTTATTTACGTTTAAGTGGTGAATCTTCACATCAAGAACTCTTAACATGAAATAGCGAAAGCTTAAGAATTTTAATCTTCTTTGACAAAGTAATTCTAATTACAGGACTTGAACCAAAAGAAATATTTATGCACAATACTACGTACAAAAATGTTTTAGTGCTATTTATAACAGCAAAACTTGTTAAAAAAAAAACCCTCAGCATAAACAAGGAGACTTTGGTTAAATTGTGGTCCATCTACAAAATGGAATATTATATAGTCGTCAAAATGGATATGCTAATCATCCTGCTTTGGTTAACTATACACTGTGTCAAAACATCACTACGTATACCCCATAAATATGTACAATTATGTGTCAACTTTTTCTTTTTTTTTTTTTGAGACAGAGTCTCGCTCTACCACCCAGGCTAGAGTGCAGTGGCATGATCTTGGCTCACTACAACCTCCACCTCCTGGGTTCAAGCGATTCTCCTGCCGCAGCCTCCTGAGTAGCTGCGATTACAAGCGTGTGCCACCAAGCTCAGTTAATTTTTGTAGTAGAGACGGGGTTTCACCATATTGGCCAGGCTGCTTTCGAACTCCTGACCTCGTGATCTGCCCGCTTCGGCCTCCCAAAGCGCTTGGATTACAGACATTAGCCACCACACCTAGCCACGTGTCAACTTTTTAAAATGAGGAAGACTTCTGGGTATACACCCAGAGAAAATGAAATCCAAATGTTGAGGAAATATCTGCATTCACAGAAGCAGAGAATAGAAAGGTGGTTGTCAGGGACTGGGGGTTGGGGGAGGCTGAGACTTTGGTTAAAGGGAACAACGTTTCAGTAGGACAAGATAAGTAAGTTCTGAAGATCTATTGTATGGCATGGCAACCATAGTTAAGAGTAATGTACTGTTTTGTTTGTCTAAAAACTGCTAGGACAGTTGGTCTTCAATGTTCTTAACACAAGTAAGTATGTGATGCAATGTTTATGTTAATTAGCTAAATTTAATCATTTCACAATGCATGCATATCAAAACATGCTGTACACCATTAAGTATACAGAATTCTTACTTTTCAATTATACCTTCACAAAAATCTAAAAAAAAAAAAAAAATGAACCTCTCCTGCTCCAAAAAAAAAAGAAAAAGATGCTGAGGAAATTATTTAATGGCATAAATGTGTTCAGTGTTTATTAGTATTAAAATGCAGTCTTACAAAATGGAATGCACCATTTAATTTTTGTTAAAAAATCAGATTTCATGTAGGCATAAAAAAGAGTAACAAGGCCATTAAAAAATAAAAAGGTTATTGTAAAGTGAAAACATTAAGGATAATCTGTATTTGTTCCTTTTTTATATTTTCTAAACTTTCTACAGCTAGCAGCTATTACTTCATAGCAAAAGTTATTTTTTAAATGCCATCTTTCAACCTTTTAAATTTTATTTATTTTTCTTTCTTCATTTTCTGTAGAGATGGGCTCTTGCTATGTTGCCCAGGTTGGGCTCAAACTCCTGGGCTCAAGCAATTCCCTACCTTGGCCTCCCAAAGTGCTGGGATTACAGGCATCAGCCACTACACCCAGACTACATTTTGTTAATTTTAATAGAGAAAATTCAAATTCTCAAATAAAATTAAGAACATTCCTATCTATATTTCTTAAAAGAAAGTTCATTAAGTTGGAATGGGTTGGGTTATCTTTTGCATGCAAATTTTGTCTCCAAAGACAAAAGCATACTAAGTGAATAATTTTACCTAATTAAACTGCCTCAACACGGCCAAAATGAAAACTATTGGTTTTTTTGTTTGTTTGTTTGTTTTGAGACAGAGTCTCACTCTGTCACCCAGGCTGGAGTGCAGTGGCACGACCTTGGCTCACTATAACCTCCACCTACCAGGTTCAAGCAATTCTCGTGTGTCAGCCTCCCAAGTGGCTGGGATTATAGGTGCACACCACCGTGCCCAGCTAATTTTTGTTTTTTTAGTAGATACAGGGTTTCACCATGTTGGCCAGGCTGGTCTCGAATTGCTGACCTCAGGTGATCCGCCCACCTCGGCCTCCCAAAGCACTGGGATTACAGGCATGAGCCACCGCGCCTGGCCAAAACTATTGTGTTTTAGTTATAACATTAATATACGCTCACAAAAATAAGTTTGGAAATACACAGAGAAAAAATTAGAATTCAACATGAAATCTACCAAAGCAAGTTAGCCACTGTTAATGTATTTTGTGATTATGAAGCTCTTTATACATTAATGAATATAGATCTACACTAATTTTAAGTGCTGTACAACAGTCATTGCAGAAATGTACTATACAGTATATTTATCTAATATCCTGATAGACTTTTAGATTATGTCTTACTTGCTATAAACAATGTTGCAATATATAACTTTGTGTATCAACTTTTGCAAACTTGTCTTTTTATCACCTTGGATAAAAGAGTAGATTTAAAAAGTAGAACTGCTGCCTCAAATGGCATATACATTATAAATTTTTACATAAATTGCCCAATTGCCTACCACATCTATATTTCCTCCATACCTTAGACAGCTATAGGTTTTGCCAATCTTGACAGTTTGAAAGCAAAAAAATAATCTCACTTGTACTCTCTTGTATTTCTACTTTTATAAACTGTCTATTGCACCCTTTGCCCAATTTCAACTGCTACCTTATTTTGCTATTAGGTGTTAATTGTGTTAGCTAAAGTTGGTACTCTTAATGCTTACCTGTTGCAGACTGAGAATAAGGGTCTTAGCACACTGAATTTTGTCTATCTGCCTTGTTTTACTCATTGTTTCTTTGATGATATCTCCATAGTCATTATAATACTGAAAAGAAATTTGTACAAATTAGAGCTTTATCTCTTAAAACCACTGGACAATAAGACTAATTTTAGGTTAGTCATGTAAACACGTCACAAAGTATGTATTTGGCCAAAATTATGCCTTCGATGGCAGGAAAGAATGTTACTGAAACCTAAAGATCATTTCTAAGCATACAATCCCTAACTTCAGTAAAATCATATATACAAAACCGTTAAGATCTAATCAAATTTAGCTCCAGACTTGGTTTAAAATAAAGAAGGTATAGTGACTAAAACAACAATTAGGTTATGCAGATTTTCAGAAGTAACACAAAATATACAAACAAAATTCTCTTTGTAAAACAATGAATATAATCTTAGTTATACTTACAACTAATTCATTGATACTGGGTACAGGCCATGAGTAGTTTAAAACTTTATTAATTTGGCTTATAGAATCTAAGTCTATAAACAACTTTTAAAAGGAAAACATATAAACAACTTTTAAAAGTTATAACTTTTAAAAGAAAAGTTGTTCAAATGACATTTACAATACACATGGCACATGAAATTTTTTCCTAATTTAAGATCGTGTTTCAAACACGTACAATAACAATTATCAAAGATAACAGAATAACCATGTCCCTATGACAAATAAGTGACTTTAGAATACCTAAAACTTTAAAATTTGTTAAATAACTTCATAAACAACCTTAGTTTAAAAAAAAACAAAAAACAAAAAACAAAAACTGGTAATTATCATCCCAAATGATTTAAGTTCCAAAATAATTTTCAATGATATTAGAGTTCAAGTAGCAAAATATTCCAGAGAGGATTAACCAAGTTTTAATATATTACATATTTTATTTATTGAAAGCAGAGGCTTTAAAACGTTTACATTTATAATTAGATTTTAGTTGAAGAAGGATTTTTAAAGCTATCTTACCATATTTAGTCACATTCTCTTAGTATAATCAACAATATCCTGTTTATTATTACTCTTAACTTACAAAACCTCACATACAGTTATGAAAATTATGAATAACCTATGGTGAATCAAGTCAGACTTTGAGAACCAAAGGGGGGAACCTTAACAATCACAGTGGAACAGATAAAGGTAGTCAGAATGCAAAATATTTGGAGTTATTCAAGGTTGCAAAATGCATAGTAACCAAGCCAAAACTACCACCCAAGTCTTCTGACTCCTGAAACTCTTTTTAATGCTACATCAAGCAGAGGAGGATGCCATCCTATTATCTTAAACTGAATCATAAATGCTATTTCTGATAGTGACAAATTAAGAGAGACCATCTCCAATATTCCAAATGCAAATGAACATAATAAACCCAAAATGTCCATTAATTGGAGGAGATGTATAAGGAAATGTTACTGAAAACATTAAATATTTTAAAATACAACTCTTCTACACTAGAAATGTAATTTACCACTTAAATAATTCATTGGCAGCCATGCATAAAAACCAGTGTTGCATTTTATAACTATCTTGCTATCCATTTTCAACTTTACCTTCATATACTGTTTGAAGATATCTGCAGCTGTATTCATCTCCACCACAGTATATACAATTAGCTTACAAAATGCTGCAAGTAAATTTCTTCTCTTGTGCAGAGCTTCAATTTTACTGGCTTCATCCTCTTGCTGACCATCTGCAGAAAAAGTCCCAAACATTAAGCCATCTTGTATTTTATTTCAACCATATATTTTTTTAATTCTCACTATAAAACACGCTTTTGTAAGAGAATTTGAAAAGGGAAAAACATTAAAATTAAAATTATAACCATTCATAATTTATTCCAATAGACTAAAATTTTTGTGACATCAAATAATGATCAGAACAAATGGAACTGAATCACTCCATTTGTTCATATTCTACATTCACCTAGTGAAGTCAGGCTAAACTTGCCTAACATTCATCTACTTCCCTAGCAGGATAGTTTGTTAACAAAATCTGTACATTCAATGTCTGTTAGTTAAGGCTCCTAGATTCCTGAACACTGCCAACCTCAGAATTTCTCCTATCTCTTACAAGGATGATCCCACTTACTTCAAACCCCAAAAATCTGGCTATAAGAGTCCTCCTTTGTACATATATTCTGCTAGACAGGCCCCAGAAACCATTTTGTCTTTTTAAAATAATCTTGTATATTTCTACTCTGATCCATTATGTGAAATCTTGACATTCAATTCTCAAGAAGACAAACTTATTTCCAAATTCATAGTCAGGGAAGCCCCACTGCAGCCTCCAAGTAATGCCAAATAATTGTTTTTACTTATTGGATACTGTAAATAAAACTGGATGAAGCTTTTTATATTTAAAAAAAAGCTGCATAAAAAAATTTTTCCCTCTGGAGAGATTTTACAAATGAAATTACTTGTATAAAAAAAAAAAAAAAAAAAAACCACTATCCCGGGCCGGGCGCAGTGGCTCACTCCTATAATCCCAGCACTTTGGGAGGCCAAGGCAGGTGGATCATCTGAGGTCAGGAGTTCGAGACCAGCTTGGCCAAAATGGTGAAACCCCTTCTCTACTAAAAATACAAAAATCAGCTGGGTGTGGTAGTATGCGCCTGTACTCCCAACTAGTTGGGAGGCTGAGGCAGAAGAATCGCTTGAACCCAGGAGGTGGAGGTTGCAGCGAGCCAAGATCATGCCACTGCACTCCAGACTGAGCAACAAGAGTGAAACTCCATTTAAAACAACAACAACACTATCCCATGTTAAATGAAGTTAAAATTTTTTATGTTTATTAGCCATTTATAATTCCTCTGGTGAACAGTCTGTGCATATCCTATCAGCTCCAACATAAGGTTCCCAATATCAAAAACTATTTCATGTATAGTAAGAATGTTCTTTCATTTAATTAATTTTTCATCTTGTCTCTGGTAATCTTTGATAACTTCTAGTAAACTAAAACCAAATTTTAAGAGTAAGAATTTAAGACCATCAGAGAAAGTTATATCTCAAAGATATGTCCCAAGATGCAACACTATTTGCTTAGAAACCTAAGACATATCATTACACTGAATACATAAAGTAACCTTTTCTTAATAGCTCTGTCACTATAATGGACAATTTCTACATGACATTGTTTCCAATGACAGACATTTTCCCTCTAAAGACTAAACTATCCTATGATATTAAGAGTTTTTAAGTCCTGATTTTTATTTTCCTCCACTAACTGCTTGTCAAGAATTAGCCAACTTTTTCTCTTGTGGATATTAAGGAATGCAGAGAAGTACCTAACACACTGGGCCTTTCATTAAGTGTCAGCTGCCATTATTATTATGTATTGTCAATGAAATGCCTCTAGGAGCATTCCCTATTTTACTCTCCCTTTCTAATCTGATGTGGGCTAACAAATAAAATATGCAAGGGTCTACAATACCAGATGTTAGGTGAGGATGGAAACTATCATATGCTGCTGGAAGGAGGATAAAATACTACAACCACTTTCGCAAGATGCACACACACTATATAATCTAGCAATTCCATTCAGGTATACACTAGAAAAGTAACTACACATGTGCTCAAGGAGCTAAGCACTGAAATATTTGTTGTAACACTATTTTAATTGAGGAAAAAGTAGAAATAACCTAAATGTCTAAAAATAAGAAAATGGATAAACTGTTGTTAACTTGTATCATATAATATTGAACAGTCAGAATGAATGAATTCTAGCCACATGTCAACACTGTTTTATCTCAGGAATGTAAATTCAAAAAGGAAAATTGCACTGGGTGCAGTGGTGTGTGCCTATAATCCCAGATACTGAGGAGGCTGAGGCAACAGTACTGTTTGAACCCAGGTGGTTGAGGCCAGCCTGGGCAATATAGCAAGATCTCATTTCATATTTTAAAAAGAAGACAAAAGGCAAATTGCAAAAGGTTCAACATAATATCATTTACATGGAAGTTAGCAAGAATAAATGAACTATGTATTTTTAACAGATACAAATTCTTAGTAAAATAAAACCGAAATGCAAAGGTGTAATAAACAACAAATTTGAGGTAGCAGTTATCTCTAAGGAAAAGGGGAGGATAACAGGATAAGGGAGGAATACAAATGAGGGCTTCTTTTGTAACTGTGCTTTTATTTCTTTAAAAAGACCTAAAACAAATACAGCTAAATTTGACAAAGACTGATGGAATGGTTATGTAAAAATCTGTTATATTTTCTACTCTTCCATTGGACTAGAATGCACTTCATTTTAAAAGTGAAAATAGTGCCAGGTGCAGTAGCTCACATCTGTAATCCCAGTACATTGAGAAGCCAAGATGAGAGGATTGCTTGAGCCCAGGAGTTGGAAACCACCCTGGGCTACACAGCGAGACCTCGTCTCTACTAAAAATTAAATAAATTAGCCAGGCAGAGTGGCACACACTTGAGTCCCAGCTACTCCAGAGGCTGAGGTGGGAGAATCATTTGTACCTGGGAGATTTAGGCTGCAATGAGCTATATGGAGTCCACACCACAGACTGGGTGACACAGTGAGACACACACACACACACACACACACAAAGTCCAAGGAGATAAGATGCTGTGGGGTAATTCTAGGAAGCTCTTAGGTAAGTCAAGAGTTTTGGCAAGCATACTCTAATTCAATTCCCCATGGACTAAATGAAGCTAAGGCAGCCCCAAATTAACAAAAGGGTTATGTACCAAAACTTATTTTGTATCAGGTTTTAGAATCCAACTGTGCTTTCTCATAGATGTTTTAGAAGTTAAAAAAAAAAAAAAAAGACGTTTTATAAAGTCCTATTCACTTTTTGGATTAATTTCAGATGTTAGCTTCTCAAAAGATGCTTCAACAGTGAGAACTTACATCTACATGCCCAAAACACTTTGTACATGTCTCCATTACTTACCAAAAATTGCACTATAGGCCAGGCACAGTGGCTCACACCTGTAATCCCAGTACTTTGGGAGGCCGAGGCGGGCAGATCGCCTGAGGTCAGGAGTTCAAGACCAGCCTGACCAACATGGTGAAACTCTGTCTCGACTAAAATAAATAAAATAAAATAAAATAAAATAAAATAAAATAAAACAATAAATTTTTTTAAAAAAAGAAGAAAAAAAGAAAAAGAAAAATTAGCTGGGCGTGGTGGTTGACACGAGTAGTCTCCCAGCTACTTGGGAAGCTAAGGCAGGAAAACCATTTGAACCTGGGAGGCGGAGGTTGTAGTGAGCCAAGATTGTGCCACTGCACTCCAGCCTGGGTGGCAGAGCGAGACTCCACCTCAAAAAAAAAAAAAAAATTGCACTATAATTACTTGGTTCTTTTCAACCTGAATTTAATTCTTGAAGGATAAGACCTTGTTTCATCTTTTCATATCCATACCATCTAGTAAACTGCCTGCTGACCAATAAATGTCAATATTATGAATAAAAGCATAACTAAGCCAATAGCTTAGAGTAACAGATGAAAAACTCAAAGTATATAACCTTTACTACATGGATTCTGACAACTGTTTGGGCAACTCTGGGTTTCTCATTTGCGTTCAGAGTAAGTTTTTAGTATGTGAGCACAAAGCTCTCCATTGCTAAAAATAAGCTACATGCCGTATACAGAATTACCTGTTTATTTATACCCTGATATGCAGTGATACATCAGTATGGATATACACATGTTGATGTTGTATTTTCCTTTAAGTATAACTTCACACTTTGGGAGGCCAAGGCAAGAGGATCACTTGAGGCCAGGAGTTCAAGACCAGCCTGGGCAACATATCAAGACTCCATGTCTACAAAAAAATTAGTCAAGCACGGTGGCACACCACCTGTAGTCCTAGCTACTCAGGAGGCTAAAGTGGGAGGATTGCTTTGGTCAGAGTTTGAGGGTGCAGTGAGCTATCATAATGCTACTGTACTCCAGGCTAGACAACAGAGTGAGACTCTGTTTCTAAAAAATAAACAAAAAATATACCTTCAAACTAAAAACAAACCCAGAAAGACGCCATCAAATATCACTTCTTTTCCATGACCTCATGCTCAAGTAAGGTAATTAGGGTGTGTAAACAACTAGGGTATGAAGAGTAACTTAACACTAGGTGAGGCTGGTTTGATTCTTTTCCTGTGAACATTCTATACTGTCCCAGACTTTTACATAGCAGTTTCAAACATTTTTCTAACATTCAGAAATCACATTAATACTCCCAAAATTAAAAAAAAAAACCTACGGTATACAAGTACACAACAAAAAGTAACATACTTGATTCTTCCCAAATTATCTGCATACTGGTATTACCAATAAATAAGGGCAAGAGGGAGTAAATTTTATTGAGTACCTGCTATATGTCCAGGCACTGTACTAGTTATTTGGCTCGATTTTTAACAGTTTTATAAGGTAGTTAGAAATTAGAAAACAGGCTCAGTGCTAGTGAGAAGCAGAGATCTGACTTGAAAGCCTATACTCTACAACATCACGTTTTCTTCACAATAGTACAAAAAATGAACATAAATGTGCTGGAATATTACCTGTGTTTCACGTTTTTAAGGATAAAATATATTCTAGTACACTGGAGTATATACCTGTGTTTCACGTTTTTAAGGATAAAATATATTCTAGTGCACCAACGTACATCATTGTTACTTAAGTTTGATTTTATGGTGGACACACAGATTTAATAAAAAGATGGCAATAAAATTACCTGCACTATTATTATCATCATCCTGTTCAATGAAGACATGATCCAAAATAAAGCTGAGCAACTCAGACTGCAATGAAGAATCAGGGGTATAAACTAACGGCTCTAACATGTCACGCCCTCCTGACATAATCTGATGGCTGAAGATCATCAAAATATCACACAGAATAGTGAAGGCCTATTTAAAAAAAAAAAGAGGAAAGCAAGCTATAATCCAAGGTTTCTCACTAACTGCCACAAATAATTTACATATTTAACACAGAAACAGAATCCAACTTTCTATATTTAAAAATCTTAAGAGAAATCAATGTTTAGTATTTTCCTAAGATTCTAAAGCTGAGAAGTATATATATTTGTATAATGCTTTACTAACTGCAAATTTCACAAATTTTTTTTTTAATTTTCAGCAACATTAAGTGACTTGTACACTATGTTACACACTACCAAAACATGCAGGGTCAGGACTCAAACTTAGGTTTTCTAACTCCAAATCCCCTACTTTGCTCTATATTGCAATGCCCCAAGGTATTCATTCTCAAACATGAAATAATGTATAAACTTGGTACCATTCTTCATTCTACAGAAGAAAAAACATTAGAGATAAGTATTAGAATAGAGATCACAAAATCTATGGTACTTACTAAGCACTCTCATTGTTCACATGTGTACTGATTAAGTAGAGAAAACATAACCACATACAGGGCTGCTTACTATTTATCAGGTAAACCTGAACATATTATAATAAACATAAGGCTGAAGTTGTATCTCAAGGAGCTTAATAAAAACTCTGCCATGGGTTTTAAATGGAGTCACAGACTGGTTACTTATTTGTTGGGAAGGGGTAATGAAAACAGAAATTTAGGGTCACAAAGTAAACCAGAAAATACATTTAAAGGAAGCCCATTCCTGGAAAGAGAATATAATACAGAGCACAAAGTAGATCTTACTAACAGTTTTGCCATTTTGGAACCAACCATATTTACTTTTTCTCTTTATGTTTTTACCCCTTCCTTCAGTCTCTTCTCCTAACTACTATAGTAGTAATTTATACCTATTAGCATATTTCAGTTTACAAAAACTTGCAACATAAAGAGTAAGGGCCGGGCGCGGTGGCTCAAGCCTGTAATCCCAGCACTTTGGGAGGCCGAGACGGGCGGATCATGAGGTCAGGAGATCGAGATCATCCTGGCTAACACGGTGAAACCCCGTCTCTAATTAAAAAAAAAATACAAAAAACTAGCCGGGCGAGGTGGCGGGCGCCTGTAGTCCCAGCTACTCAGGAGGCTGAGACAGGAGAATGGCGGGAACCCGGGAGGCGGAGCTTGCAGTGAGCTGAGATCCAGCCACTGCACTCCAGCCTGGGCAACAGAGCAAGACTCCGTCTCAAAAAAAAAAAAAAAAGAGTAAGGATATAAAGTATTAAGTATGATGATATTTACTAATTAGCGGAACTGGCAAATCAAGTGAGCTGACCAGGACACATTCTGAGAAGCTGTTGGGAAGACTGGGCACACAAGCTGTTTAATAACTAAATAATTAACCTCTATGGCCTGAGCAAGGGATTATATAGGCGGTTACACAGGATAACCCACAAGGATTATGTGTTAATGCTGTAAAAATAGGGATTATTATGCTGAATAACTTGGTGTCCCATGCAAAAATAAAGTAATATTTCATGCATTAGGTTTGGATCCGTGCATGTCATTAAAATCCTATTCCAAGAGTTTAAATCTAAATTCAATTTACTACCATCAGAAATCTTGTTCCTTTCATCTGAATTATAGAGATGAAAATTAAAGTACCACACCCTTTATTGCTCTTTATTGCTATAGTTCAACACGACACACATAAAATTGGAGAGAATTCAGCAATGTAACAGTTATGGCTATATACTTCATATTTTTGGAAAAAAGAAAAAAAAGCAAAATTCAGTAACTGCATCTTGGCCATTGAATATCTTCTAATTCATGTGTGACCAAGCATATATGTATGGTAGGGACGAGAGAGATGGAAATATGAAAAAAAGAGACTAACAGCTGGGCACTGAATGGACATTTTAAACTATAGAAATCCAAATATGTTTTATTAAAATTAGCTTCGGTATTTTTAAATTAAATAAAAACAAGTGCCAAACAAAAGGGTTGGTATATTTGAACATATCACAGTGTCCAAAAATCATAGGTTGACTATTGGGATTCTACCTGAAAAAACAAAGGTTAAGCTGTATGAAATGGTTGCAAACCTTGAAATTACCATAATCATTTTGACTATACCATATTAATAGTTATTATGAAATGCTTGTGAAAACATCTTCCCATAAAAGCATTTGAAAAGCACGTTTCCAACGAAGCTTAATCCTCTCAATTAGAGAATGAGAACTGAACATGACGTTAGTTCTAGGATCAAACCAGGTAACAGTCTATTTCCAGAACTGAAAAGGTTGGAAGTAATGGAAGCATGAAGGCATATGGGTTGGGAAGGTTAACACTTGGAAGAGTGACTATAAATGTTTATTTCAGACAAGGTCCACAGAAAGATCAGGATGAGCGAGAATGCCAACATTTGATATTCTCAGAGAACAAAACCTCGTGGACTTTTCTACCCTGGAGCAAACTTGTTATATTAGTTGCTTTCAGGAATGACTTTTTGTTAATTTCATACACCTATAATTTGTATGAAGAAGTCTGTTTACCATGTGTCATAAAGGAACAACAACATAAATTAACTATAAGGGTAATCTATAATGCAATTATAAACCCCACATGAAATTAATCAATTTTATTATGCACAAGTCCAATATAATAACCTACTTTTTTAGTATAGTATACATAGGCAGATACAAGATATTTCTGCTTTGCTCAATCTTAGTATTATTTAAACTTTCTACATTAGTTCAGATTTTATAAAAGTTGCTTACAAAAAGATTACCATCTATAGTAATTACTAACCTGTTCCTTAACAGTAGTATTCACATTGGTCAGGTAATGTTGACATATCTGACAAAATACTCTCATTTGTTTCTTTAAACGCAGCAAGTCCTCCTTGAAAAAATTTAACATTAACTTTTAAAAAATATTGTATAAACAATTCAGCATTTCTTTAAAATGTTTTCAATTATGTAAAACATTATCATATATATAGCTTTATTAACTCTACTTGTGCATTTGATTTAAATTTCTTCTTTATAATTTACAAGAAATGAAAACAAAGGGACAGTTTGTCTTACAAATCTCACCAAAGTGCAGCCTTAAAAATATGAGGTACACTAATAGATAATATCCTAAGGCTTTAGCCACTGGCACAGAATGCTAATAAAGATTTACGCTCCGTGCTCACATCATTTCAAGGGTGGTCAACCCATAAATGGAAGAAAATAATAAAAAAGAAATGGCATCTTCCATTTCTTGTTAGAAGGATACTGCTGTACTTTATAAAAACTCAGAATGGAAAACATTTTGTGGTGTTACTATAAACTTTAAAATTTTATTTATTTATTTATTTGTTTGTTTGTTTGTTTATTTTATTTATTTTCAGATGGAGCTCACTCTGTAGCCCAGGCTGAAGTGCAGTGACATGATCTCGGCTCACTGCAACCTCTGCCTCCCAGGTTCTGGCAATAATTCTACTGCCTCAGCATCCTGAGTAGCTGAGATTACAGGTGCACACCACCATGCCCAACTAATTTTTGTATTAGTAGAGACAAGGTTTCACCATGTTCGCCAGGCGGGTCTTGAACTCCTGACCTCAAGTGAGTGGCCTTCCTCAGCCTCCCAAAGTGCTGGGAGTACAGGCGTGAGCCATTGTGCCTGGCTTACCATAAATAATTTTATATTCACTCCTTTCCTATACTAAAAATACTTCCTTTTTTCCAGTTTATTTTTTAACTGTCAACATAGGTGAGCAATTATATATGGTAATATAGTCACCGTTCCTACTACAAGCTTAACGTTTAGTTAAATTAACTTTTTCCTAAGTGTTTGATAAAAAGCACACAATGAGTGGGGCACAGTGGCTCATGCTTGTAATCCCAGCACTTTGGAAGGCCAAAGTGGGCAGATCAGTTGAGGCCAGGAGTTCATAAGCCTGGTCAACATGGTGAAATCCCATGTCTACTAAAAATGCGAAAATAAGTGGGGTGGAGGTGCGTGACTGCAGTCCCAGCAGCTCAGGAGGCTGAGGCACAAGGATTGCTTGAACCCAAAAGTCAGAGGTTGCAGTGAGCCGAAACTGCACTACACTGAGCCTTGATGACAAAGCAAGACTCTGCCTCAAAAGGGAGGAAAAAAAAAAGCACATAATGTTAACAATACCATATTGATTTTTCAAGAGGAAAAATCCATTTGTAGATATAAACAGCATCTTAAAAGCCCAGAGAAATTCTAAGTATTTAACATTATTCTCTGGGTTTAGGCAACACAAACTTATTATCAAGAGGATTACTTTTGGAAGAAAATGCCTACAAACACCTAACTCCAGAACTCTCAGAAATTGCGTGATATTTCTAAAAATGAGCTCAAACAATATTTAAGGCAATATCCAGCACTACAAGTACAATGTTTAAGCTTCCAATTTACAAATGGAAAAGGCAGTCCTGTTTAGTTCAATTACTAAACACATTAAGGATTATCATTATGGGTAAAGCTGTAAAAGCTCTATATGTACTAATAGCTGGCACTAGCACATTATATATTCAATCAGAAAATGATTGATCATGAATTTGGAACATCACTAGAGAGATCTTGAATATGAATAAGGTTATCTCAAAACAATACCAGAGCATAAGAAGATCTAGGGGCAGTTGGTTTATTATCTTCAATTTATGTAATCTAATACTTGTATCTATTTCAAAGGCTCTTGGTCATCAACTTTGAGAATACAGAAAACCACAGATTATGCAACCTTCAAATGTGAACAATTTTTAATTAAAAATCATACCTTGAAACAAACCATACTGATGTCCTCCACTGAATATACATCAAACTATAAATAACAGTACATTAGAAACAAGCAACATTTCACTGAAATAACTGATCTCATTAAATGTGTAAGTGTGCTGAAAACCATTAATGATATTTAGTCTAACAAAAACACTATCGAACCACCACAAACCTTTGTAGAGCTGCTTTCAGTTATCTTAGCAAGTTGCCAAAGGATTACATAGTGAGTACACTGCAGTGCGTGAATAACAATCTGTAAAAAGAATCAAAGGATACAGTTAAAATTTAAAAGCCACAAGACTTCACTTTTCAAAGTTATATGTGTAACTAGTAAATAAATAAAAACCTGCTCAGGCATGTCTCCATTTTCGATTCCAGTTTTCAAGAGTTTGTAATTACAAGCAAATAAATCCCACTTTGAAAGGTCATGGGCACTGTAAAAATAAATAAATAAATAAATAAATAAGCTTTATTAAAAAGCTAAACTTAACGACAGTTGTTTTGGACTTGACTGTTAACAGAATGCAGTAAATGCAGTAAACTTTAAAATGCCCCCACAACAATAACAAATTAGCTCAGAAATTAACATTATAACCCACAAAACATGCAAGTTTATTTCTACAGATTTAAGAAAACAGGAACTTCAAAATTCAACTTACTTATGAAAAGCAGTAATCCTCTTCAATGTTGACAATACCTGATATGCATCATCTTCATCAGGTTCTTCACCCTACGAATATTAATTATACTTAAGAATCATCAGAGTGAAAAATCCTAGGCTATCAAAATGTTACTATCACCCTGAAAAATAAAGAATAACGTAACAAAACCCACAAACAAACTTTGTCATTCAATACCTAGATCTGGCCAAATTTAAGAATATGGCTGGGGTAATAAGTCAACACAAGTTTGTTATCATAGAAACATCATAACTAAGAGAAAAAATGAAAATGACATTCTTCTTTTTCTTCTAAGTAAACCTGACACAAAATTATAAAGGCATCTATTTTTTCACAGTAATAAATGCACTACGACAATAAAATACTTAAATGACAAGAAGATCAGAAAGACGATACCTAAAGGACAAAATCTAAGTACCTTAAACGTATATCATCATGAAGACATATGACACTAATCACAAATAAATAGGGAAAAACCCCCTGAATAATGACTAGATATGCTGGTCCTATTTGGATATCAATATTTATTAATTTCATTCATTTTCAACTTAGGGTAACTTAAGTTTTGAAAAATTTTATCAGTCTTACTACAGGAAACATAAAATGTTTACACACTACTAAATCTACTGTGTTGAACTCTAGTTCTCTCAAAAAAGCACTTGTTTTTAAACTATAACTCTTCTACAAAGTAATTAAATTTAATTAACAAACCATTGCTTGATTTTAAATGAATTCGTCCTAATCAAAATCATATTCAGCCAAGAGTAGAGCTATTAAAATTTTTAACTAAGAATGTAATAATTGTACATCAAAATATTTGCACAAACCTCCAATTAGTAAAACTTAATAAGCCCGGAATAACGATATACACCAAATAAAAGTTAAATGAGTAATTAATAAAACAACAAAACTAGAAATTACGAAGTCCATATGATTTTACAACATTAATGATAAAAGTGATGTGGAAAAGGCTAACAGCATTAATTTGACAATTACGAATTTTTATTTTATTCAAAAAATTTAATGTAAATATTTCCAGAAAAAATAACAATCACAACAAAAATACAAATGTATTTAAGTGCTATGCACTAAGCCTCTTTGGAAATACAAGAGAATAACACAGGAAACTGAAAAAGATTTATAATATCAAAACCCAGACCGGGTGTGGTGGTTCATGCCTGTAATCCCAGCACTTAGCGAGGCCAAGGCGAGTGGATCACCTGAGGTCAGGAATTCGAGACCAGGCTGGCCAACGTGGTGAAACCCCATCTCTACTAAAAATACAAAAATTAGCCTGGTACGGTGGCACATGCCTATAGTCCCAGCTACTTGGAAGACTGAGGCAGGAGAATCGCTTGAACCTGGGAGGCAGAGGTTGCAGTGAGCTGAGATCGCACCACTGCGCTGCGGCCTGGGCAACAGAGCAAGACTCCGCCTCAAAAAAAAAAAAAAAAAACACACACATAATGTCCTTCCCTAACCTACACTGCCAAAACACTTAGAAATACTCCACTTTTTTAGGCTATCTAGTCCAAATCCAGCTCTCCCTTTTCTGTTCCATTAACACCCTATTCCTTAACAGCCCTGGTTTAACCAGGTAACTGTCCAGACCATTTCTCAAAACAAAAAAGATGTCAGTTTTGCTTTCACCTTCTCTGAGTCACAGACTCTTAACACTTTCTTATTTTGGTGGAGGAGTAGCCTGGTGAGTCATAGAACGAAAAGCCTGAACATCTTTTCAAAATACTGCTAGGGACTATCACCAAGACTAACACTTGGGTGACTAATTGGCTCACTGGAGTAGAGGTGCTCAACTGACAAAATACTTGTAATAGTTATAATATATACCTCTTGCAGAAAATCTTCAAGAAGCCGGTTAAATTTATCTGCCAATTCATCTATCAGTTGACTTCTTGAAATATCTACCCTGTTGAAGATTGTGAACTCTTCATTACAGAGTGCATGGTAAGTTTTAGAACATGCTTCCAAAACATCTGTATCTGTGTGCTTCTCTACAATATTCCGGATCTGTCGCAATAAGGCATCCAAATGCTGCAAAATAATAATATTTTTCATCAAAACTAAGGCATATGTGATAGGTATAAGGTGACTACATCACCACATCACCATGGAAAAAACTGTCAAATACAGTAACTCTACAACACAGAGCGTACATTTTAAGGTGCTTTTCTAATCATGATAAATAAATACACTGATCCATCCATACTTATTCCTCAACTTTAAGGGAGATATTACCTACCTCATAGGGCTGTGGTGAGAATGCTAACATATATTAAAAGCTTACATTAATTCATAGAACACAGCAAAAGTGTTCAATAAATATTAGTTGATTTTGTCTTATAATTGTTACTATTGTCTATGGCCATACCACCCTGAATGAGCCCAATCTCATCTAATTGTTACTATCTAGTTATCTGCCCCTAGTCTCCATAAATGATCAGTGACACAGTCACATAATAGCTAAGAATGAAGGTACAGTTGTCGGCATGAAGCAAAGGGAAGCATCATTACCACCATTCTGTGAGTCAAACTAATCTAAAGTACAGAAGACCTAAGCTATAGGTTTCCTTTCTTAAAATATGTCCCAAAAACACATTTTAAGAAATATAAACAAACGTTATGATGAAATGAACTAAAAAATTTTTCTTAAAGGTTTTTTTTACACAAAATAATCTTACCTTTTCTAATCGTCCAGTGGTATATATTTCCAAATCAAAGTACTGAGGCAACTGCAACAAGTTAGTCACCTTTTCTGCATCTACAGAGTACTGTGAAATACAAAGATCATGTTAAAAATATCACAATAAGGCCGGGCGCGGTGGCTCACGCCTGTAATTCCAGCACTTTGGGAGGCTGAGGTGGGCGGATCATGAGGTCAGGAGATCAAGACCATCCTG
>NW_012114699.1:267303-314135 GCF_000951035.1 Colobus angolensis palliatus | reverse complement strand
AGCCAGGATGGTCTCGATCTCCTGTCCTCGTGATCCGCCCGTCTCGGCCTCCCAAAGTGCTGGGATTACAGGCTTGAGCCACCGCGCCCGGCCGGCAAAACTGTGATTTCTTAATAACACTATGATATCGACACAAACTTACTTTTGCTAATAACTGAGGAAGGGCCACAGCAAAAAGTTCAGTGATTTTTGTCCTGTCATCCAACTGTGTCTTCTTCTCCTTTGCTGTAAGCACCTAAAGTAACAGAAAGACTTCTATATTTATTAAGCCGATTAGCACTGTTAAGTGTTCAAGTTTTAGTTAAAACATACAAAATGATTACTAAAAGTAAACTTCAAGAGATGGACACAAAAATTTCACTATAAAACATTAACCCTAAAAGTGACACGAAAGAGAAAACTACACATTATAAAAACACAAAGCTACCTGAAATAACAAAAAAAATTTTACATAGTCCTAGAGGGAAAATCAATATCCAGTAAGACTCATCAACTCTACCTTCACATGGTAGGAGAATCAGTTAAAAATAGAAAATATAGTTTAGGAGCTTATATATAAAATATTGGGATTGACCAGCATTTCTGCTTACTCTAGGCTGTGGAACACGACACGTAAGTAACAAATTCAAAACGCTAAATTGCTATCAGCAATTAGCAAAAAGAAACAGAAATTTTTAAACACAGAAATGGAAAATATAGAAAACATCACCTTGTCTTTGATAAAATTTTGTTTCAGTTATGCACAAACACAAATATATTCATGTGTAATACGTCACAATATAAAAAAGAATTTTTATGCTTTACAATCAAAAGTTTGAAAGCCTGTGGAATTGTTGGTATAAAATGCAAATTCACATAAACTTTACAAAAATGCATTAAAATATGATCCCAGGAAATAGAAATTTCCCTATTTTAATAAAAAATTATCTCAATTTTTATTTCCGATTTTATTTTAGAAGAAAAAGCAAGCAACTCCATAAATAGAACATACAACTGCACCATTCCAAATGGTGTACACTACATTCAGTCATGAAGGCAGAGACTGTCAATCATATCTCCTGCAGTTAACTAAAAAAGTATCTTATAGAGAACTCAAATTTCTCAAATTGCTAATGCTTTAAAATTTACCTCTAACACATTTATAAGCAAAGGTTGTCTGAAAAATAAAACAAAATTTTTAAAAATTTTGTTTCATGGCTAAAATGGAATTTTTAAAAGATTCTGAAAAAGGAGAAATGGAGTTTAGAATATTGAAAAGACATTGATTGGCATACCCTTTTTCCTGTCCCTCTTCCCACGGGAGGATGACATTCAGCCGCTTGTCTAATGGTACAAAGCATTATTTCAATCAGAGCACTCTCTTGCCTATCTGTTAGTGCTAAAAAAAAAAAAAAAGTCAAAAAGTCAAAAAGAGCCTATTTCTTCTCCCTATACGCTACTTGCATTATTACATAACAGTTTCTTCTGCCTGTAAACAGAACCTGCCCTAAGGTACTAAAGAAAATCCCATTACTGTATCACAGAAAAGACAACCTTCCTAAAACCCTCAGCATCCCAAATCTATCCACCACAGATTCATACATTTGGGTAAAGAAAATAACCCAGATAAAAAAAAATAAAGAATGCTGACAGCAATTACATCTTTTTACATAGCATAATATTTACATGAAAACAAAACTATGCACCAAGTAAGACTTTCTATCTAATTGTCTTGACTAAAAGGATAAACAAATGGAATGAGTAAAAATCTACTTACAAAACTGTCTAAACAAAAATATCATAATTAAACATCCTTACCTTCCTCTCCACTAAGTGGCTCTTCCAGCAACAAGCTATTCATACATTCCCAGTCTTTCAGCAGCTCAGTAGCACAGTCCCACATGCTATCCACAAGGTATGCTGCATGCTCATGTAACTAAAATTTAAAAAGAGCAATGTAGTCTTAGACAATAAGCACACTAGCCTTAACTCAAAAGAATGGAAACTTTATTGATACCATCTACAAACTCTCAAACAGCTGTCTATTTTTTGAGGCCAAATAGATGAAAGGACAGAGAAGAAACTGCCTTAGTCTGCTTGCTATAAGAAAGACGTGTGAGGTAGCATCATTACACATTAACAATTATCATTAAAACATTAATATGAAAAAAATATATTTTTAAATATTTTTATATATTTATAATAAATTATATATATTTAGTGGGGCAGAGACAGAGTCTCACTCTCGCCCAGGCTGTTGGGAAGTGGTGCGATCTTGGCTCACTGCAACCTCCACCTCCCAGGTTCAAGTGATTCTCCTGCCTCAGCCTCCCAAGTAGCTGGGACTACAGGCATGCACCACCACGCCCGGCTAATTTATGTATTTTTAGTAGAGATGAGGTTTCACCATGTTGGCCAGGCTGGTCTCAAACTCCTGACCTCAGGTGATTCGCCAACCTCAGCCTCCCAAAGTGCTCGGATTACAGGTGTGAGCCACCGCACCTGCCCTGATAAGTATTTTATAAAGAAATTACATACATACTGCTTATTTGGAGCTACTCTCAATTCTTAGGTATGCTATGAATTTACTTTACCTGAATGGGAGTGATAACGGTTAATTAAAACACAAAATGTATGTTTGTCAATTCAATGTATAAGCAAATCATTCTCTTCATTATGTGAAGCTTAAAAGACCCTTAAAAGGCCCAGCTTAAAAGCTGGGCATGGTGGCTCACACCTGTAATCCCAGCACTCTGGGAGGCCAAGGCAGGTGGAAAACCTGAGGTCAGGAGTTCAAGACCAGCCTGGCCAACACGACAAAACCCTGTCTTTACTAAAAATACAAAAATTAACCAGGTGTGGTAACGCGTGCCTGTAATTCCAGCTACTATGGAGGCTGAGGTGGGAGAATCGCTTGAACGTGGGAGGCAGAGATTGGCAGTGAGCCGAGATCACACCACTGCACTCCAGCCTGGGCAGCAGAGCGAGACTTTGTATCAAAAAAAAGAAAAAACAAAAACCCTACTGTTTCCCAACTCCTTTGGCGGGGGGAGGAGGGGGCGTGCAAATCATAATAATTATACAAAAAAAAAAATCTGTCAAAGCAATTACAAATAATAAAAAAATCTAAATCTAAATGCTTTATGAACATGGAATATCCTCAAAAACTAGCAAACCGGGCCACGTGCTGTGGCTTATGCCTGTAATCCCAGCACTTTGGGAGGCCAAGGAGGGAGGACTGCTTGGGCCCAAGAGTTGAAGACTAGCCTGGGACACAAGACACCCCCATTGTCTACAAGATTCTAAAATAAACTAGCCGGGTGTGGTGGCACACAGTTGTAGTCGGAGCTACTAGGGAGGCTGAGGCAAGAGGATCAATTGAGCCCAGAAGTTCAACGCTGCAATGAGCTATGATTATGCCACTGCACTTCAGGCTGAGGGACAGAGCAAGACACGGTCTCTTAAAAAAATAAAATAAAATATTTGCAAATGGAATCCAACAATATATAAAAAGAATAACATCATGAACAAGTAGGTTGATCCAACATTTAAAAAGTCATTCAACATAACTCAACACATTAACATAGTAAAGGATAAAAATAAAACAATCACCTCAAGGAATGCAGAAGCATTTTACAGAATTCAATTTCCATTCATGTTAGAAACTTTCAGCAAAGAAAGGATAAAAGGAAATATTCTCAATCTGATTATAAATAGCTACAAAACACCTATAGCTAACAAGGTAATTAATGCTGAAATATTGGACACTTTTCCCAAAAGATCAGGAACATCCAAAGATGTCTACTTGAGACAGAGTCTTGCTCTGTCACCCAAGCTGGAGTGCAGTAGCACGATCTTGACTCAATGCAACCTCTGCCTCCCTGGTTCAAGCAATTCCTGTGCCTCAGCCTTCCAAGTAGCTAGGATTACAGGCATGTACCACCACGCCTGGCTAATTTTTGTATTTTTAGTAGAGAAGGGGTTTTGTCATGTTGGCCAGGCTGGTCTCAAACTCCTGGCCTCAAGTGATCCATCTGCTTCAGCCTCCTAAAGTGGTGAGAATACAGGCGTGAGCCACCGCACCTGGCCCTACTCAACATTCTACTGAAGGTCTTAGCCAATTCAGTAAGGCAAGAAAAAAAAAAAAAAGAAAAAAAATGCTGGAAAGGAAAAGGAAAATTATCTTTCTTTATAAATGACCTGATGGTATAACGTAGAAAATCCTAAAGAATAAAAAACCAATTATATATCCATATATAGAAATAACTAGAAAATTAAAAGGCCCGATCACTAATCAAGTAATATGTAATATGAATACCAAAAATAAATTTTGAGCCCTCTCAACATCTGGCTAACATTGTAGGTTTCCAACTTTAGGGAGACTAGTTTAAGTCCACATCTACAATTGCAATGGCAGTTACCAACATTTGAGATCTTACAATGTTCTAGATCTGTGTTAAGTTTTATACAGATTATTTCAGTGTTAACTAAGAATTTATTACTCATCTTTTTACTAGGAAACTGAGGCTTAGAAAGAGTAAGTAGCTAAACCAAGATCACACAAATAGTAAGCAGAGTAGTCCAACTGACAAATAGGATTTTGAACTCTAAAATTAATATTCTCAGCCCTATACATAAATCCGACCGTTTGAACATCTTACTAAAAGTAGAAAGCGGCCGGGCACAGTGGCTCACGCCTGTAATCCCAACACTGGGAGGCCAAGGCAGGCGGATCACCTTAGGTCAGGAGTTCAAGATCAGCCTAGTCAACAAAAAATTAGCTGGGCATGGTGACACACACCTGGAAGCCCAGCTACTTGGGAGGCTGAGGCAGAAATGCTTGAACCTGGGAGGCAGAGGCTGCAGTGAGCCGAGATGGCGCCACTGTATTCCAGCCTGGGTGACAGAGTGAGACTCCGTCTCAAAAAAACAAAAAACAAAAAAAGTAGAAAGCATATTTGTAAAGAAATTTGGGGAGTGGGTAGATCTCCATTCTATTCACAATTTACTGTGCTACAAAGAATATATATTTTCTTAATGTGCCTCATTCTAACCCCTTTTCCAAAATTTTTTGAACCTAAGTATAAAATAAATACTATCAACTAACCTCACTTTCTAGAAAGAAAAAAACCAACGTCTTAACAAGGTTGGCATTTGGACCTTGTCTTCCTCTTCTTTTCATCATTCCATCCTCCTCTGGATCTCTACGACTGAAGAGCCTGTGAAAAAAGTAAAGTATTTATTTTATGACAACAACAAAAAAATCCTAATCAAAAAAAAATTAACCAGATTTCGTATCTAAGGATCTAACAAAGGAGTAAAGGAGAACTGGGTAAGTACAATATCATCCAACATTATGGCACATCATGCAAATAATTGCTATAAACCTTTTTCATTTCACGTTTGATGGTAATTCTAAGTCTTTTTAAACTAATTTCTCAAGTTAATTGTACCGTCATAAATTATTTGTTTCTAAAAACCTTACTGTATTTTATATAACTGTTGCCTTTCATAAAAGTAGTACATTGACAAAGCTACACCATTTATGCTAAAAAATCTATGATACACATTCATCTTGAAAACAAAACATACACCTTCCTTCCATCCTTCTTGCAAAATTACCCCAACTTACTGTCTTTTTACTATGGATAGCATGAGCATTTTTCCTCATAATCAACAAGAGAATTAACACTAAACAGCAATGAATAGAAAACTGTAGTGTAAATGTTTTATGCCACCTACTCTTTCTTTCTAATAATTGCTGCACCCCCAACAGGCATTTTAATAAAATCATAGCAACAAGAAAAGTTTAATCTATATGGCTCAAAATAGTCTCTTTGAAAGCCATTATATAACAATCTTTGAGTGTTTTCTGTGATCAGATATTCACACTTCTACTCATACTACCTAATCTGAGTTAAATAGGATCATAAAAGTAAAGAGACTGTAGAATTCTTGGGATTCTTATGTCAAATTTTATTAAGTACTTGAAGAACCTTTTAATATTTTCTAAAGCAAAAGGAAAAATAAGTTTGAAGACGAAATATAGCCTGTAGTCCCAGCTACTCGGGAGGCTGAGGCACGAAAAGCGCTTGAACCCATGAGGCAGAGGTTGGTTACAGTGAGCTGAGATCGCACCACTGCACACTCCAGCCTGGACAACAGAGAGAGGCTCTGTCTCAAAAAAAAAAAGACTAAATATAGCATAAGCAATATTTAGAAGCTGAAGCAGGTATTAGAAGGGTAAACAATTAGGAAGAGGTCAGCCTTAATATTATAATATAGTTAGGTATCTTTCTAACCATGTTCACTGAAAGACATGGGTACATTTCCCTTTAAAGATCTAACTTAAATAAATCAAAGAACTTAGGAGAAATCTAAACTTTTAAAGGAAAAAGCAAAATGTGAAAGCTTCGATATGATCTGTAGTAATTTTTAAAATAAGTTATACATATATATAAAATCTTAATGTCAAGTGTAACATAACAAATTACTGTTATGAAAGTATGCCTCAGAAAATGAGTAACAGAACTATAGATTTACTTTTTGAAAAGAAATTCTCCAGCTGCTACTGCTACTGGCCGGTGAGCTGAATAAACCAGGTGATAGACATTTTCACAATCTTCTGCAGTAAGAACTTCTTCACTACTCCTAAGAAATAAGCAGTAACAGGTGCTTTTAGTAACGTCATAATTCTAAGCATATTAACAGTACCAAAATTTATGCTCATACTTTTAAAAAGTTGTAAAGTTTCACAAATTCGTGTTAAAGGAAAAAAAAAAAATCAAGCTTATTTAATCACCATCTACCAAAATCTATCAAAGATAAATGGCAGGTAAAATTAAAAGTGAATGCAGAAGGTAAACAAACATTTAAGAGAATTATGTCACATGGATGCTAACAGAAGAGGAAGACAAAATAATGAAAACTGATATAGAAAGTAAAGGGGCAGCAAGCTAAGAGCTTACAGTTAAAAATCACAGATAATATAATACTTTGCTTATATTTCATAGTAATATTAAGTCACATTACATCAAAATATACTAATGTCTCACTTATATCACATCCATCAAGAATGCTTCATCCACCATGTACTGAACACCATAAAAGGCAATGCAAGTGGTTTTCCCAAATAACTAAAATCTAAGTGCCAAAGATCTTTAATTGCAATCACTGGGGGAAAAAAAATCTTAGTAAAATGTAATGTTCATTTTCTTTTTCTTATCCTTAAAGAACAAAATAAGCCTAACAAAATATTTTCGATAATCATAATCATTATTAAGGCCCATCAACCACAGTACCCCAGGGTAAACGCTGTGAATTCTTCCCTTGCAACTGCATTTAGATTCCTGGCCCCTGGCAGGTCTTTCTCTCCCAATATGCTTCTAGTCTACTGTAATATATAATCTAGGTTTTTACCATTATATATAAATTCAAATTATAGGACCACTGCCAGAGGAAAAAAGCCTAAGAAGATTGGATAGTTGAAGCACACAGATCCTCTTTTTGGTTTTCTGTTGTGCTGAAAGCTTCCAGAAGTCTGATGTCTAAGAAGTATTACTTCTTTTTGAGAGAAAAAGATACTAAATTGTTAAAATTCAAGTTTCAAAAGCACATTGATTTCAATTGCTCTTTATATAATATCAGATTGTTCTTGGAAAAATAACTCGTGTGTTTTTAACAAAATAACCCTGAATCAGGCTGGGTGTGGTGGCTCACACCTGTAATCCCAGCACTTTGGGAGGCTGAAGTGGGTGGATCACTTGAGCCCAGGTGTTTGAGACTAGCCTGGGCAACATGAGACCTCATCTCTACAAAAAAACGGAAAGAAAAAAAAAATTAGCCGGACATGGTGGGACTACAGTAGCTATAGTCCCAGCTACTTAGGAGGCTGAGGTGGGAAGATGGATTGAGCCTGGGAGGGCGAGGCTGGAGTGTGAGCCGTGATCACACCACTGCACTCCAGCCTGGGTGACAGAGCAAGACCCTGTCTCTAAAAAACAAAACAAAAAAACACTGAATCAAACAAGTATTGTAATTCTACAGAAGTTCACTCATTTTAACTTTTTGAAAAGGAACGTATCTAAGAAATCTAAATTATTAGGTATATAGATGGCTGAAAATCAACATGAATGGCTATGTCTATTATCTTTGATAAAAAATATCAGAAGCCGGGCACGGTGGCTCCCACCTGTAATCCCAGCACTTTGGGAGGCCGAGGCGGGCGGATCACGAGGTCAAGAGATCAAGATCACGGTGAAACCCCGTCTCTACTAAAAATACAAAAAATTAGCCGGTCATGGTGGCGGGTGCCTGTAGTCCCAGCTACTCAGGAGGCTGACTCGAATGGCGTGAACCCAGGAGGCGGAGCTTGCAGTGAGCCGAGATTGTGCCACTGCACTCCAGCCTGGGCGACAGAGCAAGACTCTGTCTCAAACAAACAAAAAAATCAGAAATAAGATGCTTCTAGTGTACTATGGAGGATGGTGGGAAAGAAGCTATAGAAATATATGTAGCATACTATTACTTTATTTCAGAATTCTTTCACAAATTTTATATACAACATGTGTATATAACATTCATGATTTTAAAATATAATTAAAAATTAAAGAAAGAATGCAACAGTTAACAGACTGCTCAAGAAATTCCAAGGTAAGTGAATTCCCTGAATTGTCAATATCTGTAGAACTACCTTCTTTTTAATTACTGCAATGTTGTCCGATTCACAGAAATAGGAATAACTACTACCATCTCACTGAGCTATAGTATTAAATGAAATTATCCATATAAAGTGCTTATATTTGCTATTATCTTACATACTAATTTAATTCTTCCTCTATCTTTTTTTTTTTTTTTTTTTTTTGAGACGGAGTCTCGCTCTGTCACCCAGGTTGGAGTGCAGTGGCTCGGTCTCGGCTCACTGCACGCTCTGCCTCCCGGGTTCATGCCATTCTCCTGCCTCAGCCTCCCGAGTAGCTGGGACTACAGGCGCCCGCCACCATGCCCGGCTAATTTGTTTTGTATTTTTTAGTAGAGACAGGATTTCACGGTGTTAGCCAGGATGGTCTTGATCTCTTGACCTCGTGATCCGCCCGCCTTGGCCTCCCAAAGTGCTGGGATTACAGGCGTGAGCCACCATGCCTGGCCAATTCTTCCTCTATTGATATGCACCCTTGGTTGTTTTCAAAATTCTGCTATTACAAACAATGCTTTGTTAGAGAACATGAGCATTTGAAATTCTGACAGATACTGTCAAGTTTTTCTCCAAGGAGCTTGGACCAATTTATACTCCCATCGACAATGTAAAAGGGCCTGTTATGGCATAGCCTCAACAATATAGTATAATTACCAAACACTTTCTATCTTTGCCAAGCAAACAGATTTAAAAGTCTCACTTTAATATATATGTTTATAAGTGTGGCCCAACATCTTCTCATGTTTAAATTCGTACTTTTCTATCAATGATCTGATCCATAATATTTGACTGTTTTCCTATTATTACAGATTTCTTTAATTGATTTGCAGAAATTAACTCCTTTGATGCAAAAATATCTTGCCCAATCTGAGTTTTCTGAGTTTACGGTATTTTATGCCATACAGACATTTTTAGGTTTTTATATAGTTAATTCACTGATCTTTTTATATCTAGCTTTTGTGTCATGCTCTTAAAAGCCTTACATGGTCATTTTATTGATGCATATGTGTTTATCTCTATTTTTATTCTGCTTCATTGATCTTTTTTGTCTATTCATGCACCAGGACCAAAATTTTTAAATTACTATGATTTTATAATACATGACTTAAAATTATATTGGGCTAGTCCTCACTCATTAGTTTGTATCATACTCTTCTGGCAACTCTTACATGATAAATTTTCCATATGAAATGTCACAATTTGCTTGCTATGGCAAAAAAAAAAAAAAATCCTTTGCCTTTACTATTTACATTGTGGTAAATATACAGAATAGGAAGATTACAAAGCCTTTAAATACTGAGTTTTCCTAGGTGAGCTTTCCAAATTCAAGGTTTCTTTTATGTCCGCTAGTTGCATTTTATTAATGTTTCTTTGCATATATCTGGTAGATTTCTTATTTCTAGATATTTTTATAAAAAATTGTATTATTTTGAAATGAGAAGACTCTGATTTTTAACTCTCTCAACATACTACCCAAGTGCTTGGTATAGAGACATCACCTGATAAATATTTATTCTGAAATGCAGAAAACAAGTGCTGGTGAGGACGTACAGAAATTGGAAATCTTGGCCGGGTGCAGTAGATCACGCCTGTAATCCCAGCACTTTGGGAGGCCGAGGCGGGTGGATCACCTGAGGTCAGGAGTTCCAGACCAGCCTGGCCAACATGGTGAAACTTCATCTCTACTAAAAAAACAAAAATTAGCCAGGCGTGGTGGCAGGCACCTGTAATCCCAGCTACTCGGGAAGCTGAGGCAGGGGAATCGCTTGAACCCGGGAGGTGGAGGTTGTGGTGAGCTGAGATCATGCCACTGCACTCCAACCTGGGCAACAGAGCGAGACTCTATCCATCTTAGAAAAAAAAAGAAAAGAAAAGAAACTGGAAATCTTGTACATTGCTGGTGGGAATGTAAAACAGTCCAAGCTTTGTGGAAAGTATTATGGCGGTTCCTCAAAAATAAATTTAACAGAATTACCATATGATCCAGCAATTCCACTTCTGGGTATACATAAAACAAATGAAAGCAGAGACTCAAACAGATACTTGTACATCTATGTTCACAGCAGCATTACTGACAATAACCAAAGGTGGGAACAGTCCAAATCTCCATCAATACAAAAATGGATAAATAAAATGTGGAATATACATACAGTGAAATATTCAGCTATAAACAGGAGTACATGCTATACTAATGTATGAAACTTGAAGAAATTATGCCAAGTGAAATAAGCCAGATGCAAAGAACAAATATTGTATGATTCCACTTATACGAAATATCTAGAATAGGCAAGTTCATAGAGACAGAAAATAAAACAGTGGTTGCCAGGAAGGGGACAATGGAGAATCAGTGTTTAGTGGGTACAGAGCTCCAGAATAAAGTGATGAAAAAGTTCTGAAGATGGATAGTGGTGGCAGTTGTACAACAACGTAAATATAGGTAATGCCAGTAAACCATACTTTAAAATGGTTAAAATGGTGGATTTTACATAATCTGTATTTTACTACCATTTTTTAAAAAGGAAAAATATGAATAACATCACTATCAGATATTAACATAGAATAGGTCTTAAATTCAGATTGTTTAAAAGTGCTATGAGAAGTATAACAGAGACATTCTTATAAATGCTCATACTCTAAAAGTGTAACAAAATATAATAAGCATGTTTTTTAATACACTGATGTGCTTAACTTATTTCAAGAGCATCAGAAACAGAAAAATAGGAAAGAAATCGGCCAAGAGAATGGGAACACATGAATTCCTAACTCGGTTAGAATTTCCATATTCTACGGTTCCTTCTTCCTGTGTTTTCTCAGCTATACATGAAAAAATTCAACTTCTAGCTGTAAAACTCCATTACTAAAATTCAGACCTAGATGAGTTTGAACCAAATACTCTAATGTATTATTTAGATATCTGAACATTAGTGCAAATACGCAACAAATACATACTTACTGTAAAACAAGAGTGAGTAATTTTATTGCTTGTACTGCAACATCATATTCTTTGTCAAGGGTCATAGACACAATTCTATCCTAAGGACAAAAAAATTAAAATATTTTTAAAAAGAAAGAGAAAAGTGTTTGCAAATGACAAGTTATTTGTAAATTCTTAAGTAATACTAACCTTGAACCGACTGGTAAAAAGTTCCAGTTTGGAATTAAGCTCTTTGTTATAATAAAGCCCTTGTAGAGCAGTAAGACATTTGAGTCTTACTTCACCTTGCTAAAAAAAAAAAAAAGGAGACAATGAATTAAAACTCTATGTATTCTCAACTTCAATATTCAAGATGTATACAATATTTTCTACTTTAAAATTTTAAACGTTTCATACCATAGCATTCCTTCAGAAACTATCATCTTTGATAATGCAAAAATAGTAATCAGTACACACATTTACAACTAAATACCTATGGGGTTACTGTTTCTGAAGTTCAAAGGATAATTTTTGAAAATTTGTTCAGAACAAAACTATTATGAAAAACAATAGAAGCATGTGTCACAGTATATTTTCCACTATGGAAAGTAATGTTTGGAAAGAATGATATACAATTAACTTCTTCAAGGCAAGTGAAGAGGCAGCCTAAGAGAATGGTAGTTTAATGAAAACATATTAAAAAGGTCAGAAACCAAGCTGTAAGGTATAATCTGGCTAAGATACAGGTTTGTCAAAAGAGAAGATCAAAAATGAAGAATTTTTTTTAAGTATATAGCTCTCAGACAACAACAGAGTAATGGTTCTTCTTTGTGCCCTAAGAAATGTCTCACTCCTACCACCTTCATGATTGTAACATTTCAGCAAAAAACTGATTCACCATTAATGTTTAAATCAGTGGCCAGGATTCAAAAATATCTAGCAGACTTTATGTGACAGAAAATAAGTTTTTACAGAGAAGATAGAAAATAATAAAGGGGAGGCTTACAGAAATGTGTCACCAGGTATACAGACAGGCAGATAACTCATGAATGAGAGCTGCAGGCAGCCATGCCGATGTGTAGAAAGAAGCAGTCTGAAGGGCACATCTTACCTTATCATGCATAGTCCAACCAACATATTTTAAATAACTGTCATTAAGAAAGGCATCACTATACATCTTCATCCAAATGCCAATCTCTTCAATGCATATAGCTCGAATTTCAGCTATCGCATCACTGAATGGAGGAAGGAAAACCGATGCATAATTAGTGCCAATATACCACAAAACTTATGGTTCATTCAAGAGATGCCAAGTACTTCAGATCTACTATGAATATGACACTATCTTAAGTATTACTAGAGATTAAAAAAACATAAATGAAGCATGGGCCTGAATGCCAAAAGCTTACAGTCTAGATGGCAAAGCATAATTATCAACACATAAATACTTAAAATTATATAAAACTACAAACAAAATCCCATCCCCACCTTTTATACCATACCACATCCCAGTCTTTGCTCACACCTGCTGGACATGGTGTGTTCAGAAGACAGCAGGCACATCTGTCTGGCTACAGCATAATTTCCAGGTAAGAATTATTTACACATTACACTGAGGCCAAGTTCAACTGGGATTTGAATGTTAGAATAAATGATTTTAAATTTATCTTGTAAGTACTGGTGAGTCATGGAAGGCAGAGGAATAACACTATAAAAGGATATTTTGGCAAAACCGCAATAATCTCTAGGCATGAGAATGAGGAAACAGACTAAGGTAATGGTGACAATAGAAGTGAAAAGGTAAGAATGGACATGGAGACATTACAAAGCAAACATTAACCTGATTCAGTAACTGCCAAGTTGAGGATATGTGAAAGAAGCTGAATAAAAATACTACCAAAATTTAAGAATAGGTTACAGCAGAAATTTAATAAGATTACTATTTCTTTCCTCTGTTCATTCAAAACAGCAGAAGAAAACATCTCACTTTAACCTATCCAATTTTTCCCACTGATATTCAATGGAAGGGAAGAGAGTCAAAAGTCAGCATGTGCAGGTTCTACTAACATAGCGCATCCAAAGGCAATTAAGTATTGTGTAGCCTGACTCCAAATAGCAGTAACTTCTATGGGCTAAGTATTATCCACTTTTCAGATGGGAAACACCAAACTCACAGGAGTTAAATAACTTGCCCAGAGTGACTCAGTGGCACAGTTTAGAGTCTAACATTGATTTTACTGTAACATTCTTCCCACTAATTTAGATGCCCTACACCACTAAATATGCAAACTTGCTGAGTAGAAATTATATAGTGCTATTTAAGAAAAAACTGTCACAACTTACCGGTATCTATGTACAAACACTCCTTTAAATATTGCATTCATCATATTTTCTATTTCATCTTGATTTTCCTGAAGCTGTAAAAAACACATTTCTTTTCAATTGTAAAGGAAGACAACCAAATGAACACCTGTAAGTTGTTATAAGCACGAGAAAAGCAGAATTCCCCAGTATTCTGGTGAATTTTGAATTTTACTAGACAACAGTAACCATATAGAAAAATTAACAGTTATATTATCAGGTAAAGTCCCTTAATACCTGAAATACTTGAATGGGATTTTAATATTTAGCTAGCAGATTAATTTTTTTCCTAATGCTCATAAATTTCCACTAAAGAACCGTAAAGAAGGCCGGATGCAGTGGCTCATGCCTGTAATCTCAGCACTTGGGGAGGCCAAGACAGACGGATCACTTGAGGTCAGGAGTTCGAGACCAGCCTGGCCAATGTGGCGAAACCCCGACTCTACTAAAAATACAAAAATTAGCCAGGCATGGTGGCACAAGCCTATAATCCCAGCTACTGAGGAAGCTGAGGCAGGAGCTTGAACCTGGGAGGTGGAGGTTGCAGTGAGCCGAAATAGTGCCACTGCACTCTAGCCTGGGCAACAGAGTGAGATTCTGCCGCCAAAAAAAAAAGGCACTGTAAAGAAATCTGTAGTTTATTGTTACTACATATCACTTATTATATAGCATATACATAAATTAAGGGGAAAAGTATCAATACTTTATTTCAAATTATATGAAAAAGATGAGGAATTTAGACATGGGGGAAATACGAGCACGATTTTTCTTAGTTTTCTTGAGTCTGGATATGTTTTAAAGTTATTAACTATTTTGGAAATAACCAATTTAAAATTAGCTACTAATTTCTCCCCCCAAAAAAATTCAGAATCAGGTCAATAATTCATAGATTACCACGATAACTATTGAACTCAACTGCATTACTAATATTTTTGAAAAATCAGACTTTGCCTATTTGATATGAAAACAAACATCTCCACTATGAGATAGCAAAATAGTTTATCACCAATGAAGAAAGAATTTAAATTACAGCCACAGCATCAAAAGATTTCATTTACTGTTATTTTGCATAAGGCTGAAAAAATTATTTTCCTCATTCAAAGTTGAATTTGGTGGTCAGTCATTAATGTTAAACAAATGCCTTCTACTGTATAAAAAAACACTGATTTAGATAGTAATAAACAGCTTATGCTATTTTTCAAAGTGATTGTATTTTTCAAAGTGATTTTAATTGTGAAACCTCTTTTCATCCTGACAAAAGGTTTTTCACCGTAGAGATGAATAATACTAAAGCTTAAAACAACTTGTCAGACTAACCCCAGTCCCCTTACTTAAAGCCCATTACCCTTAATAGTAGTCCACGCAGACTGAAAATAAGAAAACAGTATTGTTGGCATGGATATTCATCAGAATTTTGTTGGGCAAATAGTTTGAAATGTTATTTACATTTAAATATTTCAAAAACAGTTATCTGAGCCACTAGCAAAGTTATATCCTAATTAATGGTGACCAAGTTGGTCACACAATAGCCTAAATATTCAATATAAAAGTTTACCTCTTTCCGCTTTTGTAGAAGGAGTTCTAGCCTCTCATTGGCTCGTTTTCCAATCATTTTATTCCGTTCTGCTTCATATTGTCTTTGTGTATTATCCATATTAATGCTAAGATTTAGTGCCACATTCACCAAAGCTGTCATCAACTTCATAGCTATTTTTTAAAGAGTAAAAGTATGGTGAAATTAATCTAACAGATACAAAAATTTACAATGTAAGATCAAATAGAAAAATTAAGCAGAAATGAGCTAATTTGCTTCTAACAAAAGAAAGATGCAGCTGCTACAAATGACAACAATAAAATAACAAAAAATAAAACAACTTTTCAGGAATTATCTCCTAATCCTCACAATGGCCCTCTCAAAAGTATTATACCCATTTCATGCATGGCAAAATTGAAGCTCAGGGAAATTTTAAAATTTGCCTCAGTTCATATAAGCAGTCAAACCAGGATTTAAACCAAGGCAATCTGACTCCAGACTATCCTTAAATTCCATTATTCTATAATATGTTCCCTAAAATAATCATTGTCATAGATCATAATTCACCTTCTAAAGTAAATTTTAGTTCACACAGAAGCTATTTAGCTATCTCAGTAATTAAAAGGAACTTGATGGCTTTACATCAAATTATATTTTATGAAAATGTTGAGGAATTTTATCAGTATTTGCTTTCCTTTCATTTTACTCTATAACATGACTGATGAAATTGTGAACAGATCTCCATGGAAAGTCAAAAGTATAAAGGGCAAAATGTCACTTAATTAAAGTGCTTTTTCATAAAACTTCCTCCAGATCTCTACCTTCTGTTACTAAACTCTTACTCCTGATAAAAGATTCTTATTGCCTGGGATTTAAAATTTATTAACTGAAAGATCTGATCACTTTTTTCTTTCTTTAGCTTACTCCAGACTACTTCTCAGACTTAGTGCACTGCACGATATAACAACAATAAAATTACATCTTAAATTTGTGGCTATTGGCTCTCTTAAAGAAAGATTTCCCAATTTTCTGCTCTAAGTTAATTTCACGCTCCCAGCAATCCAGTTTGTCACTCTGATCTACAAGTATCCATCTTGCACCATAATCTTTGTTTCAATTTACTTTAGCCATCAAGTTCTTGACATTGCTACCTTAAGTGCATAAAGCAAGATCACATTCATGTTTTCTGACTTCAAACGTAAAAACAAAAACAACATATAGGAAACTGCATTTTCTCTTTAATAATGAAGGACTTAGAAGCATATCTTTAATCATAGATTTAATCATTTGAGAAAATCTTCTAAATGAAAAACAAACCACAGAGAATATGAAGTTTTTTAGTTAAAAATCAAAATATCATTAAGATTCAGAAGATTCAGAATACTATCATAACAGTGCCTATTTTATTTATTGAAACTCAAAAACAGTATATCACCAATTTCACCTTAAGCACAAAAGAGAAACTAATAGATTTTATGAGGTATAAAAATATACCTCATTTAATTAAACTTTAAAGAACAAAGAATTTGCCCCAGCCTAAAGTTACCCAGAAACTAAGAGAAATCAACTTTTTGCAGTGTGACTGAAAGAACAGGCATCATCCAGTAGGGTCTATCCTACCTGGAGAGGCAATGCACACCAAAGACAAACTATATGGTCATCAGGATCACATATCCAAAATGACTGTGATGATATCTCCAAATCTGCTGTCAATATCTTCCCTGGTAACATATCTTTCAAAAACCCAATACATACCTATCATCCAATTTTCCCTTCTTGTGGCATAGTATTTTTCAATAATCCAATGCATACCTATCGTCCCATTCTCCCCTGCTGTGGCACAGTATGCATAGTATACAAGAAAATCACCATATACTAGTTATAGTATACCTTCACAAAATCGAAACTGAAATTACCATCCCATTTCCAGTAATTCGCAGGAGGGATGAGGGGACTGTCCTCTTAGTGGTCACTTTATAAATAAAATTAATTAATTTGTATCTCTGTTATTTCCTTTCTCTTTCAATAAGAATCTTTTTCATCTCAAATCTAAGACGAAATTTCTAAATACTGACCTGCCAGGGTGCTTGTATGTCGAAATGCTCTGACTTGTGAGTCAGACAATCCTGTAAGAAGTGAAATGACTGTATCCATCATATACTCATCATATATGATACTATATTGACATTGCCGTACTAACACACCAATGAATTCACAAAAACTGGATTTGAACTTCTTCCACTGAGGACCGGCCATGGTAAGTGGATAATCTCCACTATCCTAAAACAAAAATTTAAAACAGCAATTTCATTTAGAATGCATGACTTAACATACCACTTGCTTTTGAAATACCCTAGACAAAAGCATGAAAAGGTATCTCTCACCTTTCTTCTCCAATAAATCCTCAAAGTAGGCAAGAGAACAATATATAAAGGTAGGGGTACCTCTGAATACTCTGGCTCTTTAAGATCAAAATAGGTATTCTGAATTCACTTTAACCAATGAAAATATATACTAATTACTCAGGTTAAAAATTTTAAAAGCCTCCCTCATCAAAGCAAAACATCCTTGTGATAAGCACAGATACAAAGCAAAAGCAAACCCAAACCAAGCCAAAATTATATTTTTAAATAGATTCAAAATGATGGAAATCATATTCTCAATCTAATAAAATGATGTGATATATAAATCAACAAAACATTAGCTTCAAATACATCACACATTCAACAGATATAAACAATCATAATTTTTTAAAGAAATGGAAATGTAGCTAGTAATGCCTTGGAAGACTGGTACTCTGGTTTTCCTTTGCACAAGAAGGCATTCTCTAGTCTCAGGGTAAATTGAGATTCTCCACAAATCACTAAAAACAATAAAATACTCAGAAATAAAAGCAGAGACCAATACCATATAGAACATCTAAAAGTAATGGTCTCTGACAAGAGCATCCTAGAGATGTAAGGTAATTTTATCAGTACAGTTTAGTAAATTTTAAAAATTAATTTTTGTTAACAGAACATTTTTAAAAATCTTAAGTCATGTCACATTGCAGTTGAGTCTCATCTGAGAACAAGGTCCTGATATTCCACAAAAGAGTTTTCTTGGTATTTTCTGATTAGCTAATTTAGTGACTATATTGAAATACAGCATCTTAATTGTTAGCAACTTGGTTTGCTGACATTTTCAAATCATATTTCAGGACAATCATCTCAAATAGCTGTTTCCTTTTAGTGAGAAAGTTCTCACTAAAACATTTAATATTAAAAGGGTAAAAAATACCACTATTCAAAATTACTTCTCAACTACTTGGGGAGTGATTAATAGCACATAGGGATCATCAAAGCCATGTTAACTCATCTATCTCTTAGAATAATAGTTCAATGCTCCTTCATCAGAGTAAGCAAGAAAAAAAAGACCAAATAAAACTCAAATCAGACAAGGTTTTCTACTTGAAAACCCACAGTGAAAAATTTTGGAAGAGTAAAGCTACTGGCGCTGAAATACAGCAGTGACCCAAACAAGCCCAAATTCCTTCCTTGAAGAAGCTTAATTTATAATAAATCTATATAGGTATTTATTGGTAACGATACTTCAAAGAGCTCACTGTAATAAAGAATCAACTCAATCTAGCCCTAGGGAGGTAAGTGGGGGACAACTCAGTCTAATAGGTAATCTTTGTTGTTCTTAAGAGCTTTTAAACAATAAAAATATCTATATACTCCTTTGCCCTAGCTATCAGGTTCCCTAAATATTGCTGAAATCTTCCTTTTACAACATTCCAGGATATGTTCTTATATTCTTTCTTGAAATTTTCATTTTTGGCAATAATAACTACCATTTATTAAGTTCTTGCTATGTTCTGGGAACTGTAAAATGTTAAGCAATTTTCAAACATTACTCAATTCAATCTTCGTAACAGCCTTATGAGTAAAGTACTATTAGGCCCATTTTACAGATAATGAAATTGATACTGGCCAGACGCAGTGGCGCCTACCTGCTGCAATCCCAGCACTTTGGGAGGCCAACGTGGGCAGATCACTTGAGGTCAGGAGTTCGCGACCAGAGTGGCCAACATGGTAAACCCACACCACTCAACCCCCATCTCTACTAAAAATACAGAAATTATTCAGGAGTGGTGGCGGGTGCCTGTAATCCCAGCTACTTGGAAGGCTGTGGCAGGAAAATTGCTTGAACCCGGGAGGCGGAGGTTACAGTGAGTCGAGATCATGCCACTGCACTCCAGCCTGGGCAACAGAGCAAGACTCTGTATCAGGAAAAAAGAAAAAAAAAAAACCAAAAAACTGATACTAAGACAACAACCTGCCAAAGGTCGCACAGGCATCATTTGATTAAAGCTAATGCCAAAGCTCTTATTTACAACATTAATGCTTACAATTTTTTTTTTCTTTTTTTTTTGACAAGAGTCTCGCTCTGTTGCCCAGGCTGAAGTACAGTGGCGTGATCTCGGCTCACTGCAACCTCCACCTCCCAGGTTCAAGCAATTCTCCTGTCTCAGCCTCCCAAGTAGCTGGGACTGCAGGGGCACACCACGACACCTGGCTAATTTTTTTGAATTTTTAGTACACACAGGATTTCACCATATTGGTCAGGCTGGTCTCGAACTCCTGACCTCAGGTGATCTGCCTGCCTCGGCCTCTGAAAGTGTGGGATTACAGGCATGAGTCACCGTGCCCAGCCTAATGCTTACAATTTAAGAATACTTTCAAAAATAAGTCAAGATAAACATGTATAAGTTATCAAAACACTTAAGGTAGTAAGTTACCTCATCGAATTCTTCAGTCATTTTTCGAATTATCTCAGAGTTCTGCATATGTCTAAACATTTCTGCTGTGACAACTCCTGAAATTTGCAAATGTCAGAAGTTAATATATGATGTGATTAAAAAAAAAATAAAGAAAACTTCCAAGTAAGTCTCTAACACTAAGAAGTCTATGGTCACACAATAAAAGGCATACTTCTTCCACCATCATCTAATGATCTTCACCATGATACTCTAATCTATAAATAAATGCTATCTATTCTCAATATGCACAAGAAAACAGCCCCACACTTCTGACAGATCTTTTTTCCTAACACAATTAACTTTGGCCATTTCTACCTGACTTACTTTACTCATGCTGTAATATTTATATTGGCTTTGTCTCTTTAACATAAACCATATGTTATCAAGAGTGAGATAGCATCTAGTATAACACTTAAAACCTTGGGGATGAAGCTGAAGACAAGGAAAAGAGTTAAAAGCTAGAGTTCACTTTAGTCAAGCTTCTTTATTAAGCACTATTGCGTGTAAGGTACCTATATCCTAACATCCTCTAAAAGAGTTAAGTAGTAATTGTAGTTCCCGCCCACCTAGATGCCTGTAATCTACTTAAAAGTTAAAACTAAAGAATACCAAAAAGAAAAAGAAGTAAACTGTCAAAGGTAGTACATAACCGATGCCCTGATGAGTGGAAATGCCAAAGAAATGCTATAGCTCTGACTCCACTCCCACCAGAAAAACCACACGTTATAAGCTAGAAAATCAAGAACTATGTCAAAGAGAAACAATTTGATAAGGACCTTAAGAATCTTACACAGGAGGATGGGAGAGGAAAAAAGAAAGGGTGTACATTAGAAGTAGTAAAACATTAGTCAGGTGGAGACCAAACATCAGAAAGGAAATTTCTAGCGTGCAGTAAGAAGATATACACGAACTTCCACTGATGGGGCATCAGACTGAGAAATAGAGAGACGGGGGCTGGGATAATCAACGTAAATACTAGATTTTCAAAATCCTGTTTTTATTGTTGAATTATTTGCTTACCAGTCTTCTCAGTAGAAATACCATAAATATAGTAATATCTAAGAGAAGAGTGTCTTGGTACAGGAAGATGAGATTTATAAATAAGAACTAGATATAATTAACATAGATGTTTTTCAACTGACCAGAGCAATATTTTGTATATGCATGCATGTGTGTGTGTGCGCACGCCTGTGTATATACATAGCTGTAAAACCATAATCCCAGCTTCACAGATGAGGAAACTAAGGCTTAGGCTAAAGCTAAAAGAAATTAAATAATTTGTCTGAGACTATTTACCTAAATCATGCTGCCTCCCTCTTATCTGGGTAAGATTAATTTCTAGTGGTATCCTAGAAGAATCCTTACTTACCACAACTTAAAAAAAAAAAACAAAACCAAATGATTGTTTTAAAAAGTTGATGAACTCAGGAGAAAGCACCATTTATCTGGCTAAAGAAACACACTCTCTGCTGGGTACGGTGGCTCATGACTGTAATCCTAGCACTTTGGGAGGCTGAGGCGGGCGGGTCACTTGAGGTCTGGAGTTCAAGACTAGCCTGGCCAACATGGTGAAACCCCATCTCTACTAAAAATACAAAAATTAGCCGGGTGTGGTGGTGCGTGCCTGTAATCCCAGCTACTTGGGGGGCTAAGGCAGGAGAATCACTTGAGTCTGGGAGGCAGAGCTTGCAGTGAGCCAAGATCACACCTCTGCACTCTAACCTGGGCAACACAGTGAGACTCTGTCTCAAAAAAAAAGAGGAGAGGAGAGGAGAGGAGAGGAGGGGAGGGGAGGGGAGACACACACTCTCAAAAACCTTTTGAAAGGCTTTTGTTTTTAATCTAGAATCATGTATATCTCTTCAAAACCTTCCCATACTTCATACCCAGGTGCTGTATACCTGGGAATGCTAGAGAAAGAAAAGTAACTAAAGGCCTGAACATTTCTGTGAAATTAACATTTACATATAAATATATCTCGAAGCAAACATACTGCATACTTTTCAACAATCCCTCATTTCTAAAGCTCCTCCCCCTTCTCATAAACCACAAGACATCCAGAAACCCAAAAACAAGCAGAAAAAGACCTCAAAGCAGAATAGAAAGTAGCTATCACAAATTCCATTCATTTAACTTTTGAGGCAGGTATGAAGCCACCATTAGGGCATAAGGCCAGAGCCTGCTGCCTTAAAAATGTGGGGGACTTTTTTTTACCAAGACTGCTAAAATCCGGTAAATCTAAAAGTGATAATAGCAAGATCCTGTCACTGTCTTAAAAGAAAAGAAAAAGAAAGAAAAAAAGAAAAGTGACAGCTGACTAGGAAAAAAAGAAGAAAACACTGGCTACAGAATCACCACCGAGCAGTCAGGAGCAGCATAGGGCTAAACATCCCTCCATGCTTCAACAGCTGCAGAAGCCACCACTGTATTATAGAAAAATAACTGATGCTTGTAACAACCTTGGGTCTGTAGGAAATGTTAAATTACAATAAGTATACTTAAAGAAGTTTCTAAGTAATTTATAAAAGAATTACATCAAAATAATTTTGTGTGTATACGTAATTAATGGCTTTATCTTTGATTATATAGTAAATTCCCCTTCATGGAGATTGCCTGATTCCAAGATAAATACTGCAGCAGTGCTCAAATTTACCTTACAATTTAAGTTTTCAATACCTTAAGTTTTTAGAAATCTTGACAAACTCACTTGTGACAAGGTCCAAATGTTGAGTTAGGCAAGCTCCTGATTTATAAACAAACTGATGCCAAAACAGGAATGAATTTGACAAAGGAAACATGCTCTGTGGCCTTGTTTTAAAAACAACTACAACTCAGAAGCCTAATTAAGAAACTCAGGCGGGAGTGGTGGCTCACACCTGTAATCCTGGCACTTTGGGAGGCCAAGGTAGGACAACTTCTTCAGGCTAGGAGATCGAAACCAGCCTGGGCAACGAGAAAAACCTGTCTCTACAAAAAAAAAAAAAAAATTAAATTAAAAAAAAAATAGCTCATGCCAGTAAGGTGGCTCATGCCTGTAATCCCAGCACTTTGGAGGCTGAGGTGGGACGACTGCCTGAGGTTAGGAGATTGAAGATCAGCCTGGGCAACATAGCCAGATCTGTCTCCACAAAAAATAAAAATTAACTGGGCATGGTGGTGCACGCCTGTAGCCCCAGCTATTTCGGAGGATGAGGCAAGAGGATAATTTGAGGCCTGGGCAACATGGCAAAACCCCATGTCCACAAAAAATAAAAACAAAAACAAAAAATTAGCTGGGCGTGTTGTCGTGAGCCTATTATCCCAGCTACCCAGGAGGTTGAGGTGGGAGATCACCTGAGCCCAGGAGGTAGAGGGTGCAGTGAGCCATGATCATGACACTACACTCCAGCCTGGGTGAAAGAATAAGACTCTCTCTAAAAATAATAATAACAAAAAAATAAAATAAAAGGGGAGACTTAAGATTTAAAATTTCAACTCGTTACATTATTTCCGGCCCCTGTTCAGTTGTATGCACTTAACCTTCCATTTGCAAAGAGTTTAATGAGAAAGGACATAGCCCTTGATTTTATGATACAACAAGCAGGTACTTGTATCCATCCTACCCCAGAAAAAAATGACTGGATATAGGCAAAAATAATTTTAGTAGAGTTCATCTTTTAACAGTCAACCTTGTTCAGAACCTTAAGGATACCATAGTAACATCACAACAACATCTCCTCTGAGCAGAAGTCAACTGTATTTTCTAATATTGAAATAAAGCTACTTTTTTAAGGCAAATGAAGTAAACTAGGCGGCTCTCTATACGCTATGATTAAGACAATTTTTTACATTTCTCAACACCTTAGTGACATTATAAAGATCACAGGCTCAAGAATTTAATATATTTGTCTCTTTCAGGCCTCACAGACAGGTAACATTTAATACACATACTACACTGAATGTTGTGATCAAACTCAAAATGCCAATGTTACTTGTTTTTCAAAGATATTACGATATCTTTAAAGGAATACTGCAGAATTGAATTGCTTCTTACAATTTGTTTTCTGCATTTGTTTAAATAAATCATTCTTTACCACCTTAATGTTTTATATCTTCTTTTAAGCAATCTTCTCTCCCAATTTCTAATGCTCTAATGTTTTTGATGCCACTTTCATTAAAAAAAAAAAAAAGTACACCCAGAAATCTCCATAAAATGTATTTGCCTGGGCATCATCTGAAATTTCAAGGATGAGCTAAGTATTAGAAGACACCAGATACATCAGAACCTGCCCGTAATCTTGACTGACTCATTTATTGATCCATGAGGATATATGACTCCCCAACTTACATAATTTTGTCCCCTTGCCAAATGTTTGTCCTAAATACTTCTGTCTTAGGGAAGAAATTTCTGTATTTTGTACTTTCATAATTCCCAGTTCCAAATGTTTTTAAAGTAACACCACTATACACAACAGAATTTCTTTACCTTTTAGAAGAAATGTCAATTTCATCAATACCTTATTTAACTTACTTAATGTAACTTACTTACTTGCTTGCTTACTTACTCACTGTTATTCATGGCACTTTTTAACTCCCTACATTGTATAATTCCCTGTCATCTGAACCTGTATCTCTTCATTATCTTCCTCCTCCCTTCTTAATCCATTTCTTTGTTCCTAAAACCAGATGCTGAAAGTGGGAAATACATCTAATAAAAGTAACATAACAATTATAAACTGCTAAGTTTTCAGATAACTTTCACATATGAATAAAACTTTGTCAATAGACTTTCTCTCTTACTTTGTCCTTTGCTCTTTTTTCCTTATAAATTTTGTATGGATATGATGCAAATAATGCCTTAGCGTTATTTACCATGTAAAGTGCTAACAACATCTCTTTAGGTGGAACAATGAAGTGACTATTTGAGAGCTGATTTCAAAATAAATATATCTTACCTTTACAGCCTGAACACTGAATAAAAAAGTTGATAAGGTCAAGAAGTGCTATATCTCGGTCATGCTTGTATGATTCTATCCAATCATCCACCACCGACTACAGTAGAGGGAAAAAAATAAAATCATTGGCTTCTCCTAATTTTCTCAAAATCAATTAAGTCTGATAAAGTCATAAAATTTAAGATTATATAGTATCACATTACTTTAATATAAATACACATTGAAATTTAAAGTTCAATTTTAACAATAATAAAATAGAATTGAATTCAGTAAAACAACTATCTGATAACACAAAATGACATATCAATATTCTATTTATTTTGCATTGAAAATAATGTGGAAACTATGGAACTCAATTCTATCAAGTATAATTACTTGTGATTTCTCAGTGACATTAAAGGAAGGAGAGAATTTCAAATAATTAATACAGGCCAGGTGTGCTGGCTCATGTCTATAATCCCAGAACTTTGGGAGGCCGAGGTGAGTGGAAAACTTGAAGTTAAGAGTTCGAGACCAGCCTGGCTGACATGGTACGGTAAAACCTTGTATCTACTACAAATACAAAAATTAGCCAGGTGTGGGGGTGCATGCCTGTAATCCCAGCTACTCAGGAGCCTGAGGCAGGAGTATCGCTTGAATCCAGGAGGTGGAAGTTGCAGTGAGCCAAGATCACACCACTGTACCCCAACCTGGGCAACACAGTGAGACTTCATCTCAAAAAATAATAATAAAAATAAATAAAATATTCTAAAATTATATTCTAATGGAGGCTGTACAACTCTGAATTTGCACTCTAAAGGGTAAATTTTATAGTATGGTAAATATAACTCAATATGGTTATTTCTTTAAAAAGAAAATAGGCTAGAACTAAAAAATAAAAGGAATACTTTATTCATTTGGGGGCAAGAGAGGGAATGACAAAACTGATTTTAAATTTTTAGGCCGGGTGCGGTAGCTCACACCTATAATCCCAGCACTTTGGGAGGCTGAGGCCGGCGGATCACTTGAGGTCAGGAGTTAGAGAGGTCAACACAGTGAAACCCCATCTCTACTAAAAATACAAAAATTAGCTGGGTGTGGTAGCGCATGCTTATAATCCCAGCTACTCGGGAGGCTGAGGCAGAAGAATCACTTGAACCCGGGAGACAAAGGTTGCAGTGAGCCGAGGTCGCACCACTGCATTCCAACCTGGGCAACAGAGCGAGACTCTGTCTCCAAAAAACAAACAAAAACAAAAAACAATTTTTAAATACAGCAAATTAAATAAAATCAAGATGATAAACAAGAGCTAGCGTAAAAAACAAAAGGTTAGGAGAGGGAAATGTTTCTAAGTTACACACCAATAAATAGGAACTAAAATATGTAGAATTTAATGTTCAAAAAAGATACTATGATTACACAATAAAGATAAATCGAGGAAAAATATCTAAGAAATACCTGGTTCAGATAGACTGGAATTATTCTAAAACTTTACTTAATTTCTACTTTTTTGTATTTACAACAGCTTGTTTATATTAATCAACATAATTAACAAAAGAAATGTGCTGAGTATTTTTCCCAAATATGATATAGGCAATAAACAGCAAAATAATATATCATAGAGATTATGACAGTTTTAAAACATGGCCCCAAATTATTGGACGTTGCTCCCCAGTAAGAGGGTCTATGTCATCTTCTCTAGTACAGAATGCAGTGATGCTTCCAAAATTAGGCCACAGAACGCCAGGCAGCAACTGCACTGGTCTCTTGGAGCACTAGCAAACTGGACACTACTCTCAGGACACTCTCTCTAAACCCAGACGCCATACTGTAAGAAGCCCTAGCCACATAGAATGGCCATTTGTAAGTATGCTAACAGTTCTGGCTAAGCCCAGCCTTCATATCACTACAGACCAGGCACTAAACATGAGTAAAGAAGCTTCCAAATGATTATAGTCCCTAACTGTGTTAGTGCCAGGCACTAAAATGGTCCCAGCTAAGGCCCTTGACATCATAAAGCAGAGACAAGTCATCTCCACTTAGTTCTGTCTGAATTCCAGACCCAAAGAATCATTAGGCATAATAAAATGATTGTTGTTTCACATCACTAAGTTTGGGGTGGTTTACTGGAACCATGGCTACTCTCATCAATAAAGATGCAAAATATTCAATGAACTCTTACAAAGAGACCACTACATCACATTAAAAAGTAATTCATGAAGATCAAGTAGAGTTTTCACTAGGAAAATGTCTGCTGTAATAAAAATGATGTGAGCTATTGAAATATGCTTAAAATTTTTAATCAAATAGTACGCTGAGAACCTATATAACAAAATTCAACATCTGTTATATAATAAAATTAGGGGGCACATGCATACTTTCTCCATTCTTAAAACAGAACAATTAGCTTTAAACCAACAGCCATTCTTGTATTTATTGACTATCACTTATAATTACTAAGAAAGCCGGCCTGGCCAACATGATGAAGCTCCGTCTCTACCAAAAAATACAAAAAAAAATTAGATGGGCATGATGGCATGCAGCTGTAATCCCAGCTACTTGGGAGGCTGAGGCACGAGAATCACTTGAACCTGGGAGGCAGAGGTTGCAGTGAGCCAAGATCGCGCCACTGCACTCCAGTCTGGGTGACAAAGTGAGACCTTGTCTCAAATGATAATAATAATAATAACAACAACAACAATAATAACAACTACTACTACTGAGATAAGTATATCCTGGCAATGCAAAAATAATGAATAATACATGATCCTTGATCAAAAAATTAGCAATCTATAATCAAAGTCAGGCACAGTATAAGTATTATATAACGAACAGATAAGGGTAAAAAACACATTGGAAAGGAAAAGTAGTAGTGTCTGAGAATGCTTTTCAGAAGACTGACACTTGATTCACTCAGTCCTATTTGATATGCAAGGGGGGAGTAAAAGAAAACTATTGCAAACAACAAGAAAAACAAAAAAGAAAAGCCTAGGGGCTGAGTATATACTGTGACTGGAGGACAGAAAATATAGCATAAGGAAATCTGGGCTAGAAATTTTAGGTAAGAACCCTTGGAAGTTTCTAAACAGAGGACTTCCTCCATCAAATTTGGTCTTAAAAAGGGTAACACAACTGGGAACACAAATAACAAAATAAAATTGTCTAAAGGATTCCAGGAAATCAATGGAGAGATAGTGCAGACATTCTCTCTTAAGAGGGAAACACATTTCGAAACAGAAAACCAAGCTGGTCACAATGGCATGTGCCTGTAGTCCCACTTACTGGGGAGGCTGAGGCAGGAGGATTGCTTGAGCCCAGGAGTTCAAGTCCAGCCTGGGCAACATAGTGAAACCCCATCTTAAAATAAAAAAAAGAAAAAAAAAGGCACAGATAGAGGTACAATCTTAATATGATAAGCCATAAGCAACACAAAAATAAAGAAAATATTCATTTTTAGATAAAAATGGAATAGCCTAATAGTGATTATGAGTCACGATTTCTCATAGCTGTGGTCTGCAGGGTTTTGTGTTCAAACTATACGTTGAACTGTAGCCACCAATGTTACGGTATTAAGAAGTGGAGCCCATAGACAGCAATTAGATCATGAGGCCCCTGAGAGCTGCTTTGCCCCTTCTACTATGTGAGGACACAGTAGGAGGATATCATCTATGAACCAGAAAACAGGCCCTCACCAGATAATGAATCTACAGGCACCTAATATTGAACTTCCCAGCCTTCAAAACTGTAAGAAATAAAATTGTTTTTTATAAGCCTCCTAGTTGATGTTGGGTTTTTGTTTTTGTTTGTTTGTTTGTTTAGACAGGGATTCACTCTCGTTGCCCAGGCTGGAGTGCAATGGCGCGATCTCAGCTCACCGTAACCTCCGCCTCCCGGGTTCAAGTGATTTTCCTGCCTAAGCCTCCTGAGTAGCTGGGATTACAGGTGCTAGCCACCAAGCCCGGCTAATTTTTGTATTTTTAGTACAGACGCGGTTTCACTATGTTGGGCAGGCTGGTCTCAAACTCCTGACCTCAGGCGATCCACCCACCTCAGCCTCCCAAAGTGCTGGGATTATGTGAGCTGCCACACCCGGCCTATGTTGGTTTTTTACAATAGCAGCCCAAATGGACTAAGACACTGATGTTAAAAAGATAGCAGCAGAAAGAAGATTAGTGCATTTAACTACTTAGAACAAACTATTACAGAGAAAATGTATAATATAAAAATAAGAAGGAAAGTAATGAAATGCAATATAATGTAACTGAAATAATTTATCCTCTTGATAAAAATAACCCAAAAGGAGAACTAGAGAGAGAAAAGTAATTTTTAAAATTGGGGAATGACTAAATAAACCACAGCACAGTAATATAATAAGACATTATTTATTTTTTAAAAGCCAAACATATTCAAAACAGTGATTTAAAACGTTAAACAAGAAAAAGAATCCACACTCTAATCATGGTATACAAGCAAACATTAATAAACGGATTAAAAAAGGCGCATTAGAATGGTATGAATAAATCTGGCACCTTTTAAGTTCTTTGCTCCGTAAAATTGGTGAAAGCTCAAACAATTAACAAGTATTTTCACATTTTACATGTAAAACTGTTCTTTATTAGTCTCATTTGATACATTTTATTTACAAAACCACACATATTAAGCTAATTCTGTATTTCTAAACAAGGTTTTTGTGTCAGTTTTTATTAACAAAAAGCCTGAATGGATAGTTCTCAGAAAACCATTCATGTGCACCCATCACTGATTAAAGTTATTTCTATGAAGAAATACTATTCCTCACAGTCATAAAAAAGAATGCAATTGTGTCTTTCACAGCAACATGGGTAGAGCTGGAGGCAATAATCCTAAGTGATTCAACGCAGGAACAGAAAACCAAATACCACATGTTCTCACTTGTAAGCGGAAGCTAAATATTGAGCACACGTGGACACAAATGTGGGAAACAGACACTGCGGACTACTGGGGGTGGGGGGTGGGGACTGAAAAACTACCCACTGGATACTACGCTCATTTCCTAGATGCAATATACTCATGTAACAAACCTGTATATGTAACCCTTGTATCTAAAAGTTGAAATTAAACAACAACAAAAAAAACTATTTCCTGTAGCTTTTATAAATTAAATTAAAACTTTATTGAGCATATATATTCCCTCAGTATAGCATTTAGTCCACTTTTTAAAACCATATGGGCTTAGCCAATATTATAAAGCCTAAATGTTTCTACTGTCATAAAAGTATGCAGAGAAAACATAATTCGAATGATTTGACATTAATATGCCTCCAACTTTTTATTAAGAAACAAGCACAAATAATAAAATTTATAATAGACAACAGTAACCAGAATAATTCAATTCACTAAAGTGGATAGTAATTATATTAGGTCACTCAACCAGGAATTCCATATAGGTAGAAGACTTCGTATTTTAATGGCATCTATATAAATTCAGGGAAAATTGAGACCTCATAGCCATGGTTTACATCAGCGTATTTTTGACCAAATTATATTTTACCTTATGCCATTAAAAAAAAAAAATAATGTGTTGGGGCCAGGCACGGTGGCTCACGCCTGTAATCCCAGCACTTTGGAAGGCCGAGCAAGGTGGATTACTTGAGGTCGGGAGTTTGAGACCAGCATGACCAACATGGTGAAACCCCGTCTCTACTAAAAAACAAAAATTAGCCAGCCGTGGTGGCAGGCACCTGTAATCCCAGCTACTTGGGAGGCTGAGGCAGGAGAATTGCCTGAACCCAGGAGGTAGAGGTTGCAGTGAGCAGAGATTGTGCCACTGCACTCCAGCCTGGGCAATAGAGTGAGACTCCATCTCAAAAAAATAATAATAAAATAATAATGGGCTGGGCATGGTGGCCTACACCTGTAATCCCAGCACTTTGGGAGTCCAAGGAGGACAGGATTACTTGAGGCCAGGAGTTCGAGACAAGCCTGGCCAACATGGTGAAATCCCGTCTCTACTGAAAATACCCACAAAACAAAACAAAACAAAACCAAAAAAAAAACACTAGCCAGGCATGGTGGTTTGTACCTGTAACCCCAGCTACTCGGGAGGCTGAGGCAGGAGAATCGCTTGAACCTAGGAGGTGGAGGTTGTGGTGAGCCGAGATTTTGCCACTATACTCCAGCCTGGATAACAGAGCAAGACTCTGTCTCAAAAAAATAAAATAAAATGAATAAGAAAAGAAAAAAGAAAAAAAAATGCAGTGGAAAATGAATCAAGACACAGCATAGAAGTCTTATATATGAAGAAATACATCCCAAGAGTTTTCTGATTTTGTTGCTTTTTTCTAATAAGTAGTGTATGTTTAAAATGCAGTTAGAAAAATCAGAGCTACACTCTATATAACTCATTAAAGTTTAAAATGTACAAATGAACTGGGAAGAACAACATAAATCTTACCTGCATAGCACTCTTGCCCATTTTAACAACTTCAAACAACATCATGTTTTCCACTCCATTCTGTTGGTGATGACCATTCATTCGGTTTGGACCAGAAGGAGGTTTTCCTCCTCCATTTCCACCTTTGCCCTTTTCTGCTGGGCCCTTTTTGCCTTTTTTACAAGTCTGCAAAAAAAATACGAGGTGGTTAAGTTACATTACTATCCTTGAGAGTTCAAAACACAGCTACATTAGAAGTAGCTGATAGGGTATATAATTATAACATGCTTAAACTTGCCCTAAAGAATTCCATCTACTTATAACAAAATGATATAACTGTGACAGCCTCTTTGTGTTGTCCATTTTTTCAAGTATACTACCATGTGTCACACGACATAGTAGTTAGAAGCATAGCCTCTGCAGACAGACAGACTCTGCGGGTGCAAATTTCTGCTACAATTAGCTGAGTGATTTTAGGCAAATTACTTAACCACACTATGTTTCAGTGATGTTTTTCTAATTTGTAAAGTGAGGATAAAACTGTGCCTACCTCATAGGGTTGCTGTGATAATGAAAACACAAAGTACTTAGCAACATACTAGCATTTAATAAAGTCAAAAAATGTCAGCTATTATTATCACTGTAAAATGAAAAAATTATGTCAAAAGGAGTTCAGTAAATGTCACATGAATCTTAATCTGGTAGGAAGACCAATAGAAACAATGACAAAAAATACAGATTTGAATCTATTTTGTAAAGTAATATAAAATCACAGACTTAAAAGCCCTCAAAATATCAACAAAGTTTGAAAAACACTGCAAAAATATCTCTCAAGTATAATCAGAGAAATCTCAAGGGCATAGTAAATCAAGGTAGTTGTCTCCAAGTTTTATTACTCCCTTATGCAGCTTTTGGATGCAGACTGAAGTGGGCAGCAAGAATAACCGAACTCGTTATCACATATGTACCTTATACTCAGTTCAACATTTCATTTGCATTGTTAGTCTTAGAAATCATTGCAGTGCTCTGAACAAGGAATTCTGAACATTGGGAGTAGGTTTATCAATCTCATTCTTGTTTTAGGCCTCCCTCCAACATTTAGTCATCATGAAAATTCAATTAGTGAAAACTATGGAAATGAAGCCCATTATAACAAAAGTTGTCAGTATTTGGGGCAGGGGGGAGATCAAAAAAATCAGGGAAAGGGTTCCCTATATGCCTAAGCTATAAAAATACCTCCCACAGCTCTTATAGTTTAAGAAAACAAGCCATTACCTAACTTGGAGTCCTCATTTCTCAAATGTCAGGGTTAAATTAAAATACTTTACAGAAAGGTATTCTGACCCCTGGATTTGGTGATTTCTTAAAGGTCTCTTTTAGACCAACACATCTCTACGATCTAGAGAGCAAGCATTGGCCAACTTTCTGTAAAGTACTGGATAGTAAATATGTTAGGGTTTGTGGGCCACATACAGTCTCTGTAGCATATTCTTTATTTTTAAAACTATTTAAAAATATAAAAACAGCCCAGCATGGTGGCTCACACCTGTAATCCTAGCACTTTTGGAGGCCGAGGTGGGCGGACTGCCTGAGCTCAGAAGTTCGAGACCAGCCTGGGCAACATGGTGAAACCCTGTCTCTACTAAAATACAAAAACTTAGCCAGGCATGGTGGCGTACGCTTGTAGTCCCAGCTACAAGGGAGGCTGAGGCAGGAAAATTGCTGGAACCCAGGAGGCAGAGGCTGCAGTGAGCCGAGATCATGCCACTGCACTCCAGCCTGGGCGACAGAGCGAGACTCCATCTTGAAAAATAAATAAATAAATATTAAAACAGGACCAGGAGCGGTGGCTCCCACCTGTAATCCCAATACTTTGGGAGGCTGAGATGGGAAGATTGCTTAAGGCCAGGAGTTCAAGACAAGTCTGGTCAACAGAGCGAGACCCCATCTCTATAAAAAATAAAATACATATAAACTATTCTTAGCTCCTGGACAATACAAAAACAAGCCATAGATTGTGGACCTCTGATCTATAGCCATGCCTACACATTTCTTTCCACTGAAAGCCTGTGGTATTTACGTACTTTATTCCTTAGAGGGTCCCTTCTTCCTCCAAGAGTCCAAAACTACTCAACTCTTAACAGTTACTTTAAACCCCTTCCCAACACCTGAAACATATTACTTGTTAATTTGCAATACAGTAGTCCTCCCTTGGGTTTTACTTTATTCAATTTCAGTTACCCTTGGTCTGTTGCAGTCCAAAAATACTCAGTAGGAAATTCCAGAAATAAACAGTTCAAAAGTTTTAAATTGCACGCCATTCTGAGTAGCATGATAGAATCACTCATCATCCTGCTGTATCCCACCCAGGACGTGAATCATCCCTTTGTCCAGCATATCCCCACAGCTCATTAGTCACTTACTAGCCATTTTGGTTACCATATTGAAAAAATGTAGTATATGCAAGGTTTAGTACTATCCACAGTTTCAGGCATCCACTGGGGGTTTCAGGGTTTTAGAATGTATCCCTGAGAATAAGCGGGACTGCTATATTCTGTAAATGAGATTCAGTCTCTGTGAACCTAATTCATTAATTCCTAAATGTACAATGAAAGACTTTTGTCCCCAGTAAAAGGATTTTCAGAGATAAGGTTGAAAGAAAAGATCAACTACAACAGAGTAGACTAGTAAAAAATAAAACATTAATTAACATGGAGCTATATATTTGCAGTTTATCTATCAAATAAATGCCTCAATAGTCCCTGTCAGTATGAAAATCTAATTGGGACAATTAAAATGGCAGAATGGGTATGCTGTGCTAGAAAAAAAAAAATGTGCAAGGAGTGATAACACAAAGGAAGCATTATACAAAAAGCAAGTATCCTAACCTGTGTACAATCTTGGAGAGAAAAAAATTTCTACATGAAGACTTTAGGAGGTAGTATAGTATACAGGGTTAAGGGCACAGACCTGAGCTCAAATCCTTTAACCATTGGGCTTTTCTGGACTTCAGTTTCCTACCTATAAAATAATGGTGTTTTCTCATCTACGCAGTTGTTCAAATATTAGATTAACATGTGAAACTGTTAGCACAACACATGGAACATACATAGTATAGTGTCAAAATGCAGTTGCTATTATTATAATAAATCCTTGATCTGTCCCAACACCTCACCCACAGTAGTAGCTATACAACCTTAACCAAACTGTGGCACAAAAACTTCAGAGTCCTCTACTCAGGTGCCACCAAGAATCTTATCCAAACTTGTAAATTAAATCAAAGGCAAAAGTAGGTTAATGGGGGAAAAAAATGATTTTCTAATAAATTAATGTATGCTGTCCAACAGAATTAAGGTTATCTTTGAATAGCCGTTAACATTTCTATTCATATCCCTCTCTCAAATCTTTTTAAGGAAATAAGAGCACACAAAATTATGAAACACATGAATTATGAGCACTCAAAAAATATTCCAAGCATTAAAAATTATATTCCATACATTAAATGTGATGCTGTGCCACAATTAGAAATCAAAAGAGAATGGCTGGGCGCGGTGGCTCACACCTGTAAATCCCAGCACTTTGGGAGGCTGCGGCAGGAGGACTGCTTAAGCCCAGTAGTACAGGACCTGCCTGGGGAACATAGTGAAATCTCATCTCTACAAAAATAAAAAATAATAGAAATTACAGAGAAGCCAGGCATTGTGGCACAGGCCTGTGGTGCCTGTAGTCCAGTCAAGAGGCTGAGGCAGGATAACTCCTTTAGCCCAAGAGTTTGAGGTTGTAGTGTGCCATGACTGTGCCAGTGAATAGTCACTGCACTCCGGTCTAGGCAACATAGAGAGACCCCATCTCCAAAAAAACAAATAAATTTAAAAATTAAAAAAAAATAAGTTACAGAGTTTTACGTTCACTTATGGGAAAGTTGTTGACAATATAACATTGAGTTTTAAAAGCACGTTAAACTGCATATTATGACTCCACTTAAATAAAATGTTATAATCATGTTTATACATAGGTGTATGAATAAAAGTATGTGCATCAAAATGTTTAAAGAATAAATTACCTCCGGGTGATAGGGTTATGGAAAAATTTCACTTTGGTCATCGTAAACTTCTGTATTGTTAAGACTTTTTCAAAGTATGTCATGAGACAATATAAATCCAAAATTCATTTTGAAAAACAAATGCTGAACAACAAAAACAAGTTATCTTTTGCATAATGTATTTACACACATGCAGAGTCAAATGTACTTTCCAAAACAACAAAATAATTTAACCATTCACCAAGTTATCTGCAGCTCAGGCTAACTGCTAACCCACTCACACTCTAAACTTACATTATATTGACTCAGAACTTAACTTTGTAATTTTTTATCTTTCATATTACTTATAAAGAGTAAAACTATTGTCAATTGTAACCCATTAGCCTTAAACTGGTTGTATGTTACATTTTTAGAGTGCTTTAGAATAAGAGATTTTATATATTACTTTGCTTGACTTTTTATTACTTGTGGGAAAACAAAAATAAAGCCAACAGAACATTGCATTCTGCGTAACATACTGTGCTTTACAAAATAAACTACTGGAAACAATGATGCATTATTATTATTATTATTTGCAACTTTATAGCAGTGTAAATATATCCCAAAAGCTATCTGGTCTAGAAGACAAAAGGACTACATTTATTCAGAAGGCTTCCCATACCAATCAGTCCCCACCCCTTTAAAAAGTCATTTTTAAAAGATAAAACTATCTGAGACATAACCTAAATCTGTATGTGTGAGAGATCTTAGGATACAAAATAAAGTCACATATTTGATACATACTTTGCCTTTGCCTTGCTTTTGGTTTTTTCCTTCGATATCTTCAAAATCTGTGTCAGAAGAAAAATGTGTTTCTGACTCCCTGTGACAGAAAGATAAGCAAGAATTAAAAACCTTCCTTAAAATTTATATATAGTTTCTAATTTTTGCCATATTTTCTAAAAGAAAGGCTTGGTTAACTTATTAACAAAACTTCATATTAGCCTTATAAGTAATTAAGATGTTTCCCAAAAACATCATACTATATAACTATAGTTATATATAGTAAAATAGTAACTAAAGTACAAATATCTAAACATTTTTGTTAATTTTTAACCAAAGTACGAAAACTAATCCAGTGGGTCTTAAAATTTAACCCTAGGAACTGTGGTATTCCATGTAATGGCTGGTTCCATTTCCTACTTCAAAGATCACAGTGCTGTGGAAAAACTGTATTTTAATACTAGGCATTGAAGGAACTTTATTAGGGAGTTTTATGATTATGGATCCTCTGGCCTCTCCTACCTCACTCAAAAAGTATTTATAAATCTAGGTGAGTCAACATACAAAACATGTATTTCTGAAAGGGTATTTATAAAACCTTTTTATAAACTAAATCATTTGAAATACACTAGGGAATTATGCTAAGTGATCAATATCCTTTATGAAGTAAAGAGGTGATGAGCTATAGTCAGGAGAACAGTTTTGGTACTAAGTAACTGTGGATCTTATACAAGTGACAATCTCAATCTTCTCATCTATAAATAATATATATGCAGGAAAGAATGAAATCTCTAAAGTCTCTACAATCTCCAACATATGAATCTATAGTCCTAAACAACTGTCCCTTGTTCTGGGTGGGGGTAAGGCTAGTTTGTATAATCTGGATTTTCTCACAAACATATGGAAGCACACTGATTTAAATAAATATGTGTGATGCTTTCCAAATGAGTAAACATGAGTCTATCTAAATAGTAGTAACATACCCTCATTTAAATGCTTAAAGCAAGGCATACTTATATTAGTATTTGGGTCACACTGGATTTTAGAATTGAGCCACATCCATAAAAGATAAAGGTTTTTCCATCCTAAATGTGTAAACCTAGCACCAGCTCTGCTTAAAATAAATGGAATTGAAGTGAAAGGCTATCTTTATAAAGTAGTATTCTCAATCTAGATTTCTTCTATTTCCATTTTATTGCTACAATAACCAGTTGCCCAGAGGCTATGAGGTAGCAGAGGCTGTGAGGTAGGAATACTTCATAAATCCAAAATAATGATTAAGACGTTAGCAGGAAAAAAATTACTATTTACATAGCACTTACATACAAAGTAATTTAAACAATGTATGGAAGGTGATGGCAATCCTAACTATATCCTACAATGTTGAGAGGAAAGGGCCTGTAATAAATACCATTCCCTAGAGTTAATGCACCAAAAACTGAATGACTACTATAATATTAACCCTGAAGCTCATGCCTGTTACATCTTAAGAAGATTATTATCAATAATCTTCTCACATGTCTATATGGCCTTGCAAAAAAAATGAAAATTCATTTATTTATTTTTATTTTTTTTTTATTTTTTAAAGTTACACTTTAAGTTCTAGGGTACATGTGCACAACATGCAGGTTTGTTACATATGTATACTTGTGCCATGTTGGTGTGCTGCACCCATCAACTCGTCAGCAAATTTAAAATATCTTGATGTATAAGTAATATTTATTTCTTCCCAAGCCTTTTGTGGACACCAGCCCTCTTAAAGAGCTAAGTAACTGCTGTAAGTCTGAAGAAAATCACTACTCTTCACAATGTTCCAATGGCCACAGTAATCAAGGGCTCAATTATCCTCTTAATACCCATCTCCAAGTTATCCCAGCTAAGAGTGAACCACTAGAGGTTTGGTAACTTACTGAAAAACTTTCTGAAGAAAGCTTGAGTAATCAGAATGAAAGTCTAAAATACTCCCAACCAAAGAAGAAATACTTTCCTAAGCCGTTCTTCAATGCTTTCCTGTGTTTTTAAAGATCAAAAGAACAACAAAACTACCCTAGGTAAAAAAAATTTATGTTTATTAAACATACCGTATTAACCATTCAGTGACCTGAAACATCCTGAGTCATCTATCACACGACTGAATCTTCCATTCCTCTTTACTGTGCCCCCCACCCCACATACCCAATCAAATACTGGGTCTGTTCTACCCCCACAACATCAATTCTCTTTTATTCATCATCCTATTTCAGGTCCTAATTATTTGAGATATTCTAATAGTCAATAGTCTAGTCCATAATATAGACCTTTTTTATAGTCTCTAATCAAGTATATAAGAAATTTCATAATCTTCTCTTTATATCTTTAAAATACGAACTCATAAAGGCAGCAGGAAGTACTAACTTAATTCCTCACAGGATCTAATATAACATCCTATATACAGCAGACATTTAATATTAACAAAGGTAATAATTAACTTTTACAAAGATATGAGACTTAGAATACATAAAATCCTCACTAAAAATGCTGTTTTGTGGGAACCTGAATGTATTTGGTCCCAGAACATTCATAATCTCCACTAAAGATAACAAAATTATTAAAAGTATGAAAATCTACATACGATCAAAAGTAGACGCTGCTGCCATTATGTACAAAGGTATTGGTCTGTTGTTTTCAAAATTTTTAGCAACTCAACTATCTTTTCAAGTCAGGTCTCATAAAGATCCTAATAAAAAATACAGTGGTGGGGTGGGTAAATAAAGGAATTCACGGGCAATTTAAAAGTTCGCTTTTCACTGAGGCAACTCATGAAACTGTACCTTAGTATGAAAATCACTGTTACATAGAGTAGTTCAAAATCTTTCAAAACCAAGCAGTAATTAGAATAAAAGCTAAGGAGTACAGTTAGCTTTTTAGATGGGGGTAAAGATGATACCTACGTTGAAACCACTTTCTGGACCAATATACATGTAACTTATTTCTGCAATCATCATTTGATTTTGTAACAGAAATCTGACATTACATCCTAAATATTACCACATGGTATACCTCACTAATGAGAAAACTTAATTTTTAAGAAATGTATGATGCTCTCTCAAAACAGTTGCTATTGCAAAACCAAGTATGGACTCAGAACTACACAACAAAAAATAATAAACTGTGCAGCATGTAAACTAAAAGATAAATTTAAAATGTAACAACAAAAAAGTACATAATAATTATTATTACAGAGCCTTGATGAGTGGTGATATAAACTCTTGCAAAGCATACAACTATTTTATATATTAGATCTTCTCAAGCAGAAGGAAATTTAACTGAAGTTAATGTATTCCCCATTCTGTGGAATAAACAAGTATTTAAAAATTATTAGAATATAATTTACTTACTGTAGTAGATTAAAATCAGTTGGTATTTCTGGAGCTGCTATCATTTCTTTATCATCTTCTGGAACACCTCAATGTCAGAAATATATTCATATATTTACGTGGGTAAAATGATGGCTTGCTTCTTTCTTCTAAGACAATTCCTTGAAAAAGGAGAAAATGACATCTACTATAAACGAACCAAAAATATTGGGAAAGGATATCCATACTCAAAAGCTAAATTCCCCAGTGCCTACTAATGTGTTTTAGTAAATAAGGATTTCGTTCCCTTGCATTTGACTGCTTATTGTTTTTGTTGGTTTTTTTTTGTTTGCTTGTTTTTGGAGACGTAGTCTCGCTCTGTCACCCAGGCTGGGGTGCAGTGGCGCGATCTTGGCTCACTGCAACCTCTGCCTCCAGGTTCAAGCGACTCTCCTACTTCAGCCTCCCGAGAAGCTGGGATTACAGGCGCAGGCCACCATGCCCAGCTAATTTTTGTATTTTTAGTAGAGATGGGGTTTTGCCATGCTGGCCAGGCTGGTCTCAAACTCCTGACCTCAGGTGATCCACCCATCCCGGCCTCTCAAAAGCGCTGGGATTACAGGCATGAGCCACCGTGCCTGACCATGACTGCTTAGTAGATATAGATTTGTTGTAACACTCGCAGCCCCACAGTAACAACACATAGGGGAAAAAGAAGCTCATAAAACAACTGTTTTTAAATTTTCTTGTGATTCTCCACCTGGCATTATGTATACATACATTAATACATCCTAAATAGAAACAGGATATGACTCTTACTGGTCCTGAAATCCCTGTGAGAACTTTAAACCATAATATGAGATGCCTGAAAATACAACCTTTCACTGATATCATACACACACAGTTAAAAGGAGCTAATAAAAAAAACCTAAGATATAATTTTAAAACAGGTTTTTTCTGCCCTGGAAACATACAGTCCAAAGCCTGGCTTATTAAATAAATAACCACTTCATGATAACAAACTGTGTTGAGAAGAGAAAGGGGAAACAATGTTAGATCTGATCTATTCCTCCCCCTCAAGGAACTTATGATCAATTTAAACGCCAGTAATGTCATATGAACAACAGATGAATGCCATTTTTGACCAAAGTACATGCAAAAATGGCAGACAGAAAGGGTATTATGTCTATGTTTTGAAAGTCAAGGATGCATTTCCTAAATGAGAAAATGACCTAAAAGCAAACAAGAAAGTCGAAAACAGGCTGAAGCTAAAGTCTAAAGCTCTTAGTCTTATGTGTACCTTTCTCTTATAATTTTCTTTATGTTTTTCTTTTATTCCCAAGTGAATTTAGTACTCGGTGGCCACCTAAAGAAAAAGCAGGTAAGATTAAACATATCCAATTAATATTAAATGTTCAAATATAACATACTGACAAACTCCTAATGATTTCTCCCAGTAGGTTAGACATCACACAAGAAACAGCTCAGTTTTTCTTAGTAATATTATATCTCTAGAAAACATCAATGGCTACTAATACTTAATATACAAAGTTCAAAAGACTGTATTTCCTAGCTTACTTAAGCTAAAACAGCAAAATATTAATTTTATATTTTGTGAACAGCAAAATAACAAAAGAGGCAATACGAGAAACAAGAATGAATAATCCACAAATTAAATCCTGAATAATCAAATAATATATACCACCACTTTATTTTTTTCTGAAAGATACTCAGAATTTAAAATCCTGTTTTTGGCCAGGCGCAGTGGCTCATGCCTGTAATCCCAGCACTTTGGGAGGCCAAGGCGGGCAGGTCACTTGAGGTCAGGAGTTCGAGACCAGCCTGGCCAACATGGCAAAATCCCATCTCTACTAAAAATACAAAAATCAGCCTCGTGTGGTGGCGCACACCTGTAGTCCCAGCTACTGAGGAGGCTGAGGCTGGAAAGCGGAGGCTGCAGTAAGCTGAGATCATGCCACTGCACTCCAGCCTGGGTGACAGAGCAAGACTCTTCTCTCAAACATACATACATACATATATACATATATACATACATACATACATAAATTTTAAAATCTTATTTTTGTTGAGACAGGGCCTTACTCTGTCACCCTGGCTGGAGTGCAGTGGCACAAATCTTAGCTCACTGTAGCCTCAAATTTCAGGGCTCAAGAGATCCTTCTACCTCAGTTTTCTGAGTAGCTAGGACTACAGGTACTCACCACATCCTGCTAATTTTTTCTTTTTTGAAGTTTGTCATCATATGTAGGACACACATTCACCTCCTAAAATGCTAACTTATTTATAAAAGAAAATTATTTTGTTTCTTTAAAAGGAACTGGAGAGGTACAGAACGAATAAAGTCTAACGAACAGGTCAGGCCATCTAGACGGCAAGATGAAAATAAAAGTGGTCATGTGATCCTTGCTGCATCTGTCTGTCTCTCTGAGCATTTCATAAAAACCAAAGTTGCTGCTTTCCTTCAATACAGTTTCCTTTAATATAGTTTCTAAGCATACTTTGAAGATAGTTCATAAATACAGGCACCTAAGGAATCACAGGTGATGAATATAAAGCTCTGAAAAGCAGAGAATACTAAATAAAATGAATATTGTGTGATATACTGGATTCTTCTAAATAGCACAAAATTAATTTCTACTGTAAAAGAAGTATTCCCAGGCCAAATTATTTTGCAAAGCATAGGCTATACTAACATGTGTTTTGTAATTAGAAACCAAAGCAAACACAAAAGCAAAACCAAAGATATAAGATGTATCTCTCAAGACAAGATAGATGCGCGTGTGTGTGTATTATATCTATATAAAAAATAGAGACAGACAGACAAGGTTTTACTCTGTCACCCAGGCTGGAACGCAGTGGGGTAATCACAACTCACTACAGCCTTGACTTCCCCAGGCTCAAGTGATCCTCCCACCTCAGCCTCCCAAGTAGCTGGGACTATAGGCACACATTACCATGGCCTGGCTAATTTTTTCTTATTTTGTAGAGACAGGGTTTCACCATGTTGCTCAAGTTAGTCTTGAACTCCTGGGCTCAAGCAATTCACTCACCTCAGCCTCCCAAAGTGCTGAGATTACAGGTGTGAGCCACCGCACCCAGCCAGGTACATATATTTTTAAAAGAAAAAAAATAAATGTTGTGTCAGGGTCTGATAGAAAAACTATTGAAATGGCCAATTCCCTATCCTAGTGAAATATGATTTTTTTTAGTCTCTAAACTGCGAAAATTCATCCAACCAAGTAAAAGTATCCACCATGTGCCAAATGTAGTGCTGGGCAATGAGAATACAATAGTGAACAGGAGAACAATGATCCTTGTCCTTAATACCTGTTAAGAAATGTGATTATTATTTCTACTAGAAGGTACCTACTTGCTACTTAATATTATTAAATATAAGAATGCTGGCCGGGCACAGTGGCTCACGGCTGTAATCCCAGCACTTTGGGAGGCTGAGGCAGGCAGATCACAAGGTCAGGAGATAGAGACCATCCTGGCTAATGCGGTGAAACCCTGTCGCTACTAAAAATACAAAAAAATTAGCCGGACGTGGTGGCGGGCGCCTGTAGTCCCAGCTACTTGGGAGGCTGAGGCAGGAGAATAGTGTGAACCCGGGAGGCAGAGCTTGCAGTGAGCCGAGATCGCGCTACTGCACTCCAGCCTGGGCGACAGAGTGAGATGCTATTAAAAAAAAAAAAAAAAAAAAAGCTAAATTCCACGTATCCGAGTGTTTCCTAGTCATTCTCTAAATGACTTATTTGCCATAAAAACAGTTCGTTATAGCTCAAGAAAAATTACAAATATTAAAGTTGCTTTGTAATTGAGTTGGGATTAGTAGTTTCTAAATGTAAACTTTAATCTACAGGAAGAGCTGAGAATGTTTACATCTTTATTTTAAATGTCTACAGCTGCAAATAAATATAATTTGCAGGCCATGCATGATGGCTCACACCTACAATCCCAGTGCTTTGGGAGGATGAGGCAGGAGAATGTCTTAAACCAAGGAGTTCCAGACCAGCCTGGGCAACACAGTGAGACCCTATCTCAACAAAAAATTAAAAAATAAGTCGGGCATGGTGGCACACACCTACAGACCTAGCTACTTGGGAGACTGAGGCAGGAAGATTGCTTGAGCCCAGGAGGTAGAAGCTGCAGTGAGCCATGATCACACTACTGCACTCCAGCCTGGGCAATGGGGTAAGACTCAGTCCGTCCGTCCGTCCATCCATCCATCCAATTTGTTTCCCCCATAGACTTACATTAATAAATTCATAGTATCTTCAAATGTGCTTAATACCATTTGACTTCAGCTGGGTAACCCAAAACTATAAAAACATGTAACGCTCAAAGAAAAGTATCAGTTTAAAAATCAAACTCACCACACAATTTCTGTACTATTGCAGGTTATTTTTTTAAAAAATATGCTCAAAGATCACAAGGTGGAGCTCTCTCCTAGTGTCTAGAAAAAACTTTTGAGGTTTTTATCATATGTACCAATTCTCTATACCTACTATAAAAGAGTTAACATTCTAACAGCTTTGGAGGATGAAGCATAGAAATAAAATTTGCCTTAAGTCTCAATCACTATTTTCCTTCTGGGAAAAAAAACGTATCCAGCAACAACTTGCTTCTGCTTCTCCTTACCGAAAACCAAGCAACTCCGTTTGTAGATAAGCTAAACAATACATATTAAAGTAAAACTACTTTCTTGGGTTCACATGCATAGTGTGCTGCCATTAAAGGCTGCTAATTATTAGATTAAAAAGTAACAGATGATCATGTATTTCTAATTCTAAATATTAAATTCAAGTAACACTGCTTTTAATATAAACAGACGTAAAAGCTGAAACTTAATCACCATAACTTTTCAGGTTATCTAAAATTAGTATATGTTTATGGCCTGTTACTCAAAGTTTAGATTACAAGTTAAATTCAATAACAAGAAACACCTGTCAGATACCTATTACTATAGCATATTAATACAAGTAAAAATTATGATCATGCTTGCATCTTTGCAACTCCAAAAAAGAATGACTTCCTACATTCATCAAAAGTACCCCCCTACAAAATAAAAACACACAAAAAAATCCTAATACCTTGCTTTGGTATCATTTTTTTTCCCCTAAAAGAATTACTGTTTTAAAGGTCTTTAATTTAGGGGCCAGGCAGTGGCTCACGCCTGTAATCCCAACACTTTGGGAGGCTGAGGTGGACGGATCACGAGGTCAGGAGTTCAAGACCAGTCTGGCCAAAATGATGAAACCTCGTCTCTAAAACAAAAATACAAAAATTAGCGGGGCGCAGTGGTGCGCACCTGTAGTCCCAGCTACTCGGGAGGCTGAGGCGGGAGAATCGCTTGAACTCGGGAAGCGGAGATTGCAGTGTGCCGAGATCATGCCACTGCAATCCAGCCTGGTTAACAGAGTGAGACTCCGTCTCCATTAAAAAAAGGTATTTAATTCAATCCCAAGTGGTCTCAAGACAAAGAAAAAGCTACCAACAAAGTCATCACTAAGAAGGTTCCTCAGAATCCATATATTAATAATATATTACTGGAGAGCACAGGGAGGGGAACACTTAAGTAGCTGGTATTTTAATTCTCTCACTAAAATAAAAATGCAGAAATATTCAACTGCTAAAAGCTGGCAAATTCACACACCACATGCCATACCCTTTACACTCCTCCCAAAAGGGTCCCGTACTTCTACATATAAGGATCACAACCAAGAAATGTATACACCCTTCTAAAATGCCACCATCACTATAATACAAACACTTAAAATTAGAAATTACTGAAATATCCAACTATCCAGACTATAGGCGAGCACCATCACGCCCAGCTAATTTTTGTGTATTTTGTAGAAACAGGGTATCACTATGTTGTTCAGGCTAGTCTTGAACTCCTAGGGTCAAGCAATCTGCCCACCTCAACCTTCCAGAATGTTGAGATTACAAGTGTGAGCCACTGTGCCCAGACAGGTACATATCATTTTAAAAGAAAAAAATGTTGTATCAAGGTCTGATAGAAACAGAAAAAATTATTACCTGGCCAACTCCCTATCCTAGTGAAATATGATTTTTAAAGTTTCTAAATACTAAAAATTCATCCATCCAAGTACCACTGATAGTACATCAATGTAATTAATGTAATATTCATACACTGAAACTATTTATGACTGTGTACCAATGTGGGTAAATGGACATAATAACAACAAAAAAGCAGCAAAGGAAAACAATAACATTTCAGGGTGGGTAATTATTTAATTTTTTATTTACAATCTTACTGTTAGCACAAAAAAGGAAATTATGAAGGGGAAATTTAGTTTTTAATGTACTTTATTAAAACCTGAACTACCAGCTGGGCAGGGTGGCGCAAGCCTATAGTCCCAACTACTTGAGAGGCTGAGGTGGGAGGATCGCTTGAGCCTGGGAGGTCAAGGCTACAGTGAGCTGAGAACATACCACTGCACTCCAGCCTGGGCAATAGAGTGAGACCCTCCCTCAGGAGGGGAAAAAAAAAACTGTTTAAAAACCTAAACTACTCGAGGAATTACAAAACTATGCTGCTAAAATCTATTCATATTTCATGTTCATAATCATATAAAATTAAACGTACAAAAACTCGAGTTCTATCATAAAATTACCTTTATTATATTTGCCAACTCAAGATTAGCAGGGAACATTAAACTTTCTTACAGGCTCCTGACAACAAGACCCAAAGGTATGTTCCTTTTATTGGCCTATGTACTTTCTTAGGAGACAGCATACAGAAGTCTGTTGTTTAGTTTGAGGTTGTGAATGCTAAAAGGTAGACTACTTCCTGCAGTAGTACATTTGATCCAAACAGGAAAGTTACTATCATTTCTATGTCAAATGATGTACATGGGGCAAAAAATGAAAAGCTAACCCAAAATGTGGATATAAATACCTACCTTCAAAAAGAAAAAAACTAATGCCCCTTTGATGAGTAACAATCTTTAAAAAGAGGCCGGGCGCGGTGGCTCAAGCCTGTAATCCCAGCACTTTGGGAGGCCGAGACAGGCGGATCACGAGGTCAGGAGAT
>NW_012114699.1:258346-266828 GCF_000951035.1 Colobus angolensis palliatus | reverse complement strand
ACTGCACTCTAGACTGGGCGGATGGAGCAAGATGCCATCTCAAAAAAAAAAAAAAAATTCTTCTTACCTAAAAAATATTTGTCCTCCCTCTGTTAATCTCCCTAATTTATGCTATACTATTCTAAGTAAATGACATGGTGAAAAGTATGTCAAACTAAGCAATGATCATGTGTACTCAGTCCAGTAGTAAAATCTTAACCTAAAAGTTTCTTAATAACACACTCACATTACAGCTACCACATATATCATTCGTAAATATCTTTTCTTTTACACAAACCTGAATGGAGTCCTACAGAATTCCTAATGGTAGTCCCTGCTCTGGTACAGGAGTAGGTAAACCAGAGAAGGCACGCCTGGAAGAAATCTGCATATGTAGGAAGATTAATGACCCTGTCTATATTTCCTAATAGTAGGAAATCTATACTTACAAACTTTAAAAATAATATAAAGGACAGGCCGGGTGTAGTAGCTCAGGCCTGTAATCCCAGCACTTTGGGAGGCCAAGACAGGCAGATCACTTGAGGCCAGGAGTTCCAGACCAGCCTGGCCAACGTGGAAAAATACCATCTCTACTAAAAATACAAAAATTAGCTGGGCATGGTGGCACAGACCTGTAATCCCAGCTACTCCAGAGGCTGAGGCATGAGAACTGCTTAAACCCAGGAGGTGGAGGCTGCAGTGAGCCAATATCGTGCCACTGCACTCCAGCCTGGGCAACAGAGCAAGTCTCTATCTCAAAAAAAAGAAAAAAAATTTATATATACATACATATAAAGGATGGAAGGAGGCCAAAGTAAAAGGCCTTTCTAAAATAACTAAGTAGACAAATTGAACAGGCCTAAGGCCACAACAATGCAAAAATAACTTTTATTTTCAGGAAGAGGAGAAGGAGCAAGCTGGGGCAGTCTACAGATATGGCATCACTACACACTGCCAAAAACTAAAATTTACAAAACGGGAAACATCCACCTGTTCCCTTCCTATTTTTAAGTTTATTATAGTAGGTACTCAGCAATCTTCCTAGTTTTCTTGTCTACTCACTTTCCCCAATACTTTCAAAACATGACTCGAGTCATCACCACAACTGTGATCACCTTGACAAACCTACATACTGGTTGTCCCAGTTCTCGATGACCAGTTTTGATGTCTGTAGAAAACCTAAGGCCGGGCGCGGTGGCTCAAGCCTGTAATCCCAGCACTTTGGGAGGCCGAGGCGGGCAAATCACGAGGTCAGGAGATCGAGACCATCCTGGCTAACACGGTGAAACCCCGTCTCTACTAAAAATACAAAAAACTAGCTGGGCGAGGTGGCGGGCGCCTGTAGTCCCAGCTACTCGGGAGGCTGAGGCAGGAGAAGGGTGTAAACCTAGGAGGCGGAGCTTGCAGTGGGCCGAGATCGCGCCACTGCACTCCAGCCTGGGTGACAGAGCAAGACTCTGTCTCAAAAAAAAAAAAAAAAAAAAAGAAAGAAAAGGTACCTAGCACACTTTGTGAACTTAGCAACCCCCTTAGTTAGGAGTTAGAGGGAGACAAGAAAAGGCTTATGTCCTATTCCCGCAGAGTCAACTTGTACTCAGTACTCAGTTGTAACCTGTACCTGAATCACCCAAAGATCCTATCCTGTCTGACATGTTCCTGCTGTAATACATCTACCTTTATTCTGGTACTGGAATCCTGCCCATAAACCCACCCTAAAAAGTCTCCATTTATCTCGAGTTGCCTTAACCTGAATGCTACAATATTGTCCTCTCATCTGTCTGACCATACTGGCATTGGCCGCTGCTCTACACTGGATACCATATTATAGTTGACATATTGGATATATATCTGCTATCTAATTTGAAGACTACTATTTCCCCAGTCAGCCCCAATAAGCTGCAGCTGACCAGACATTATCTGGCTCTATCCTAAGACAAATATCAAAACAGGTATTTGTTTTATCATATACTATCACCTTAAAATCATTTCTCAGTCTGCCAAGGTCAATAGCTAATAATTGTTTTAATACTGTCATTATCCACTCTTCATCTCACTTATATGTGAATACCACACTCTACAGTTAGCTTTCTGGACTGGTGTGCATGTGTGTGTGTGCGTGTGCGCGTGCATGTGTATACATCTTCATCTTATTAACATAACTTTGTGATGTAACCTGTGATGTAAATTTGCGACGTTAAGACAAAACAGCCGGGCACGGTGGCTCAAGCCTGTAATCCCAGCACTTTGGGAGGCCAAGACGGGCGGATCATGAGGTCAGGAGTTCGAGACCATCCTGGCTAACACGGTGAAACCCCGTCTCTACTAAAAAATACAAAAAGCTAGCCGGGCGAGGTGGCGGGCGCCTGTAGTCCCAGCTACTCGGGAGGCTGAGGCAGGAGAATGGCGTAAACCCAGGAGGCAGAGCTTGCAGTGAGCTGAGATCCGGCCGCTGCACTCCAGCCCGGGCAACAGAGCGAGACTCTGTCTCAAAAAAAAAAAAAAAAAAAAAAGACAAAACAAATAAACATGGGTAATTACAACTGGGTGTAGTGGCTATCAACATTTCCAATGAGACCGTATTAGCTGGTATAAATGAATATCCAGATCAAAAAATCAAATTTACAAGACGGGTTAAATAGTATACAGCATGATATAAGCACAATATATTATTGCCATCTAAACCATTTCACACTGGGCATCACTGGCTCACTGGCAAATTTCAAAAAAAGGCAGATTTCATAGAAGAGTAGATAAACACAGGACAATCCTGCTTGATGTTGGGGGAAATCTAAATTTTCATTTCACATACTCTGAATAGATTACATCAAAAGTTTCCACATTTATTTACTCAAGGTAGTAAAAAGTATCTCAATGAATTATTGAATTTTATTAATTTGCATGATAATGAAGATAGAACCGTAACCAAAAAAACAATTCAGTAGATTGAAAACAGTAAAACCAAAGTGAAAAAGAGAATATATAGAGAATAATGAATATAGAGAATAATGAAATATAGAGAATATATAGAGAATATAGAGAATAATGAAAAATTTTAACCTGATATTTAAAATTGTGGTGACTATTAATATACAATGCCTCTTTTTTCATTTTAGCATGACTATACAATAACACATATATGTCACATGTCCAATTTTTTTGTTCCTTTCACTTCTGATTAGCTGACCTTATTAAAATATTTAGCATTACCAGCCACTTGATATTACCCACTAACCTTTTAGCTAACAACCACAGTACACAATTCATAGGTTTGCATTATATGCATATTCAAGTTCAGAAATCAAATATGCTTTCACAATTCAGTTTGTCAACACACTATAGGTACTTTCCAATTCGTATTTCAGATCTAAGAGTTTGATTCTTCACTTGGTAATTCCATGCAGTGGTAACAATGGGAGACACATATGTGGTACTCTAAAATTATTTTAATTATCTCTAATCTTAAACATTCCTAGACAAAGAGTAAAGCATGCAAATTACATTTTAAAAATTAAATTCAAGCCAGAAAAAGACACTATAAGAAAACTATAGACCAATATCCCTGAATATTAATGCAAAAATTACTAACAAAATACTAGCAAACCAGAATTCATCATTTAAAACATTTAAAATATTATACACCATGACCAAGTGAGATTCATTACTGAAATGCAAGACTGTTTCAACATACAAAAAATCAATCAATGTAACACAACACATTAACAGAATGAAGGACAAAAACCACATGATCATCTCAATTGACGCAGGAAAAGCATTTGACAAGAAGATTCAATACCCTTTCACTATAAAAAATACTCAACAAGTAAAAACTAGAAAAAAAATCACCTGCTATGGTTTGAGTATTTGTCACCTCAAAAACTCATGTGGAAATTTAATCCCCAATGTGGCAGTATTGAGAGGTGGGGCCTTTAATAGGTGATTGGGTAAAGACGGCTCTGCCATCATGAATAGGTTAATCCATTCATGGATTACTGGGTTAATGATTTAATAGTTATGAGAGTGGGACTGGTGGCTTTAGAAGAGAAAGAGACCTGAGCAAGCATGCTCAGTCCCATTGCCATGTGATGCCTTGTAACACCTAGGAACTGTGCAGAGTTCCCACTAGAAAGAAGACTCTCATCAGATGTGGACCCTCAAACTTGGACTTCTCAGCCTCCTTAACTGTAAGAAATAAATTCTTTTTCTTTATAAAGCACCTAATTTCAGATATTCTGTTGTAAGGAACAGAAAATGGACTAAGATGCTATCTCTATATAATAAAAGTCAAAAGCCCATAGCTAATATTATAGTCAAGGGTAAAAGACTGAAAGTTTTTACTCTAACATACAGAACAAGGCAAGGATGCCCACTCCCACCACGCATCTATTCAACATAGTACTGGAAGGCCTAGCCAAAGCAATTAGACAGGAAAAATAATAAATAAAAGGCATCCAAGTCAGAAAGAAAGAAGTAAAATTATCTCTGTTCCCAGATGACACAATCTTCTATGTAGAAAATCCCAAAGTTTACACACACATAAAAACTTAGAACTAATAACCACAAATTCAATAAAGTCACAGGATATTAAATCAACAAACAAAATTCTCGTATATACTAACAATCTGAAAAGGAAATTAAGGAAACAATTCCATTCACAACAGCATCAAAAAGCTTAAAATACTTAGGACTAAACCTAACCAAGGAGGTAGAAGACTTGTACACTGAAAACTACAAAATATTGCTGAAATGGAAGGTGACACAAATAGAAAAGCATCCTGTGTTCATGAATTCGAAGACTTAATATTATTATGAAGTCCATACTACCCAAAGAAATCTACAGACTCAACACGATCCCTATCAAAATCCCAATAGCACTTTTTGCAAAAATGAAAAAATTAAGCTGAAAATTCATATAGAATCTCAAGGGACCCAAAGAGCCCAAACAATTTTGGGAAGAAAAGAACAAAGTTGGAGGATTCACACTTCCTAATTTCAAAGCATTTTAGAGAAAGTCCTCAATATCACCAACAGGTTCTTGGAAACTCCAATGTTAAGCAAAATGACATGAAACCAATTTTTTTCCTCATAAACATTGTAACGAAACAACATTGAACAAATTGATATTATTCAAGGACCTGCTGTACATCGTTTTGCTTAAAGCCCAAGTTTCCAAGAACTTAAGAATGGCACTAAGTGAGAACTTACTGTACAAAGCTACAGTAATCAAAACTGTGAGGTACTGGCATAAAGACAAACAGACCAATGGAATAGAACAGATATGGATAAACAAAATAGATACATAAAATGAAATACACACCTTTTAAAAGGAAGGAACATCTGTACTACACTACAACACAGATGGACCCTAAGGGCATTATGCTAACTGAAATAAGCCCGTCACAAAAAAGAAAAATACTATATGATTCAACTTATGAGCTATCTGAAGTAGTCAAATTCATAGAAACAGAAAGTAGAATAATGGTTACCAGGGACTAGGGGAAGAGAAAAATGGGAGTTGTTGTTTAATATGTATTGAGTTTCAGGCTTTCAAGATGAAAAATTTCTGTAGATCTGTTTTCACAGCAGTTGGATATACTTAGCATTACTCAATTACACACTTAAAAAAATGGCTAAATGTTGTTATTTACCACAACAAAAACTTAAATTTGAAACCTCTTTTATCAAGCAAGCTTCTCTCATATGGTATAAACTCACAGGATTTTACTTAAATCATCGATCATTTGAGAACACCTTTCCACTAAACAAGCATATCACATACCATATAACTATTGATCTATTGAGATGTCATTTTGTAAATTAAGACACTAGTCATTGATATCTACACTCAGAATATTTTGACAGACTTTCTGTCTCCTGTTTAATAAGGTAAAATGCACCAAAGCTTATGTTAAATTTACAGCAAAATATCAAAAGAAACAATCTAGTTTTTCCAAAAAACATGGAAACACTTGGTTGAACAACCGGAGCTAACTCTACATTTTTTAAGTTGCTCACCATAGAATATGAAAACTGTCACTGAAACCTATTTAACAAACGTTCAACATTTCTTTCGCTTGTTCAAAATATGACGGTACAAGTCAAGTCCCATAATTACCCACAAGAGCACACAACTTAAAGCCAAGGTAAAAAGCAACAACAATCTTCCAGCAGCAATGCAAACAAACTGCATCGAACAGTTAGTATACTAAATGGCCTCATGTGATGCCACTAAGATTTAGAAATTAGCCTAAAACGCAACACTTGATTCCATTAAACTCGAGAGGGAGCACACAGCATAAGATCCAGTAAGAAGAGATATTTATCTATCTATCTATCTATCTATCTATCTATCTATCTATCTATCTATCTATCTATCTATCTATCTAATCTATCCACCCACCCACCCACCTACCTACCTACCTATCTGGTTAGATTACTGGTACCAGATATCATTAGGGGACTCCCACATTTTGTCCTGTAACTGAGCATATTTCATACACTTTAGCACGCCATCCAAACAGACCAACTCAATCTGAACTCTAAGATGACTGAAGTTTTTAAACCTTCCCTAGAACTATGACAAAAGACTACGACAAAAGACTGCCTTATTTCTAAACAACAACAAATACATTAAAGCATCCTGCAAAATCAATATCCCCAAAAGAACTATCGAGATGCTAAGAAAGGAGGTGAAATAATGACTCAATATATATTTAATATTAAGAGCAATATATTATTAAAAACAAATAACAATGGTTTATTAAGTAATTAGTCAGGAAAGAAACTTCTCAATTAGAAAACTCTTTCTAAAAAAAAAAAAATGTGTTATAATGATCCTCCAGACAAAGAGTTATCTGCCAAATAACGTAGCAACACTGAGAACACCATGATTGAAAATATTATTCATATGCAAGGATCTCCATCTTATTCTATGATTATTATTTTGGCAAAAATACTCAAAATGATCTTTTCATCATGAAACACAATATCCCTCTCCCTCTGTCTCCCCCACCCACCATAAATGACTGTACTGTGCTTAGCTATCCTAATTAATAAATTAATTGCAACTAGTGACTTGGCATGGTGGCTCATGCCTCTAATCCAGCACTTTGGGAGACTGAGGCAGGAGGATTACTTGAGCCCAGGCATTTGAAACTAGCCTGGGCAACACAGCAAGACCCTGTTTCTAAAAAAGTTAATAATAGGGGTGGACGCAGTGGCTTACACCTGTAATCCCAGCACTTTGGGAGGCTGAGGCAGGTGAATCACCTGAGGTTGGGAGTTCCAGACCAGCCTGACCAACACGGTGAAACCCCGTCTCTACTAAAAATACAAAATCTACCCGGGTGTGGTAGCGCATGCCTGTAATCCCAGCAACTCAGGAGGTTGAGGCAGGAGAATCACTTGAACCCAGAAGGCAGAGGTTGCAGTGAGCCGAGATCGCGTCATTGCACTCTAGCCTGAGCAACAAGAGTGAAACTCCATCTCAAAAAAAAAAAAAAATTAATAATAACAATAACTTGCAACTAGGAAAGGGAAAAACTTTTCTCCTCCAACTTCTACATATAAACTACTCTGAAGATGTTTGCCAAATATGCCATTATCATGTCATTTTACTTGAATGTTTAACTTCATTATGTCCCCTTTCACAGGTTAGTCCTGTGTCACCTACTTTGGCTAACCATAATTTACAAAGTATTCAACTACATTTCACCTGTTTTTCTGCCCAAAGTCATAAAGCAACAAGCAGTTTTTCCAGTGTTATATACTTGAATTTAGTTACTAGTGAACCTACTAGCTCATGTTGATCATAACTTATAGATCACAAAATAATGTGGAAGTCAGTGTAGCAGATTCAACTCTCACAACATAAATAACAGCATTAACACAACTCTGAAAGTCTTCTGTTAGGTCTGCTACTTAATATCTAAGTTTACATCAAATTATGTAATGTAAAGTGTGATGCCTTCCACAAAATAAGAACATGTATATGAATGGATGTATTTGTTTGCACAAAAAAATAGTGAGAGGATTAACAAGAAACACTTTTTCCAAGTTGTCTGTAAGGAGCAGGGGATGATAAAAGAAATATAGGCGGCAGGAATCTGTGGAAGACTTCTATATATACCTTTGCATATAATTTTAACTTTTGAATAAGGATACTCATTCAAGTGAAACTGAATTTTGTTAGGTTATGTCACTGTCATAAAAACAGAATTTTTTAAATTTCTGAAATTGAAGACAAATTGGAAAAATAAACCTTATCATGTACATCAAATTAATAACACAGGCATACAGAGAAAGTACTTATATAATGTGAGGTGAGAACACACTTTGCTTATCCTTAGTGGGAAGAATTTCAAGGACAAAAAGAAGAAAATTTAAAGCAGAATGTGAAGGCTCACACTTGTAATCCCAGCACTTTGGGAGGCCAAGGTTCGGGGGATCGCTTGAGGCCAGGGGTTTGAGACCAGCCTGGTCAACATAGTGAGACCTGTCTCTACAA
>NW_012114699.1:256382-257962 GCF_000951035.1 Colobus angolensis palliatus | reverse complement strand
TATTTTCTTTATACTATAGCAGAAAGCAAGCAATTTTGTTAATGACACTAAGAATCAAGATATTAAGTATAAAAGAGACAATTAGCAAACAAACTTTTAAAACACATGTTAAACTGAACAGAAGAAAATGCAAATAAAAACCACAACATGGTATCACTACACCTGTAAGAATTGCCAAAATAAAAAAATAGTGACAACACCAAATGATAGCAAAGATGCAGAGAAACTGATTCTTATACACTGCTGATGGAAATGTAAATTACAGCCACTCCGGTAAAGAGCTTAGACGTTTCTTTAAAAACCATACATGCACTTGCCATAACCACCTTACACCTGAGCATTTATCCCAGAGAAATGAAAACCTATGTCTACGTAAAAACATGTACATAAACATCCATAGGACCTTTGTTTGTAATAGCAAAAAACTGAAAGCAACTCTGCTATGGGTTTAATTATGTCTCTCAAACATTCATATGTTGAAGTCCTATCCCCAAGTACCTCAAAATGTGACCTTATTTGGAGTCAGGATCTTTACTGAAGTTATCAAGTTAAAATGAAGTCCTTAGGGAAGAATTCAATATGAGATATGAGTGGTATTCTAATTTAAAAAGGACAATTTGCAAAGAGACATGCACACAAGGAGAATACCATGTGAAAATGAAGGCAGAGATGGGAGGTAATGCTTCTACCAGCCAAGGGACACCCAAGATTGCCAGCAAACCACCAGAAGCTAAGAGAGGGGGACAGAATAGATTCTCTCTCAGAAGGAACTAACCTTGCCAATTCCTTGATCTTGGACTTCTTGCCTCCAGAACAATCAATTTCTGTTGTTTAAGCCACCCGGTTTGTGCTACTTTTTTAGGCAGCCCTAAAAAACTAATACGAACCCCCAAAATCCCTCAATGAGCACATGGTTAAACAAACTGTGATACATCTGTACCACAGACTACATCTCAGCAATAGAAAGAAATATAACGACTTGGATGGATCCCAAGGAAATTATGCTAAATGCAAAACCGAACAAACAAACAAAAAAACGTATCAACGGTTATATACAGTATGATTTCCATTTATGACTCCATGAAAATATCAAAATCATGAATAACAGATTAGTGGTTGACACAGATTAGAAACAAAATAGAGGAAGGAGAGACGGGGTAGGGGAGTGAGTGTAACTAAATGAGTAGTGTAAGGGATATTTGTGATGACGGAACAGTTCTGTGTCTTGATGGTGATGGTGATGGTGATGGTGATGGTGGTGGTAGTGGTTACACCTATCTACACATGATAAAACTGCACAGAATTATACACATAAAACATGCATAGTTATCTAAATGAGTCCATGTATAACTAGCAAGATCTGAATAAATACAGTTAGCCCTCCATATCCATGGGTTCCACATGCTCAGATTCAACCAACCACAGAAAGAAAATACTCAGGGAAAAAACACAATGAAACAAAACAACAATAAAAAAATACGAATAGCCGGGTGCAGTGGCTCAAGCCTGTAATCCCAGCACTTTGGGAGGCCGAGACGGGCGGATCACAAGGTCAGGAGATCGAGACCATCCTGGCTAAC
>NW_012114699.1:243519-256332 GCF_000951035.1 Colobus angolensis palliatus | reverse complement strand
CACAAGGTCAGGAGATCGAGACCATCCTGGCTAACTCCGTGAAACCCCGTCTCTACTAAAAAATACAAAAAACTAGCTGGGCAAGGTGGCGGGCGCCTATAATCCCAGCTACTCGGGAGGCTGAGGCAGGAGAATGGCGTAAACCCAAAAGGCGGAGCTTGCAGTGAGCTGAGATCTGGCCACTGCACTCCAGTTTGGGCGACAGAGCAAGACTCCGTCTCAAAAAAAAAACAAAAACAAAAACAAAAATAAAAAATAAAATCAATAACTATTTACATAGCATTTATATTATATTAGGTGTTATAAGTAATCGAGATATGATTTAAAGTATATAGGAAGATGTGTGTAGATTACGTGAAAACACTGTGCCATTTTGTCTAATAAACTTAAGCATCCATGGATTTTGATGTCATCAAGGGTTCTGGAACCAATTCCCCACAGATATCAAGGGACACCTGTATGTGGACTGTACCAATGTCAATTTCCCGGTCTTGGTGTCGTACTGTAATTATGAAAAATGTTACCATTGGGAGAACCTGAGTGAAGGACACACGGGACCTTGCTAATTCTGCAACATTCCATAAATTATTATACCAAGATAAAACTTTAAGAATAAAGTCAAAAGGAGGATAAAAGAGAAAAAAAATGTAAAAAGCAAAGAACCTTAACATTTTTAATAGAATGCAAGAAAGCAAAACAAGGACTCAAAACAGACATTTGTACACCCATGTTCATAACAGCATTACTCACAATTGCCAAAAGGTAGAAGCAACTCAAGTATCCATCAATGAATGAATGGATGAACAAAATATGGTACATATACACAATGGAAAATTATTCAGACTTAAAAAGGAAGGAAATTATAACAGAAGCTACAACATGGATGAACCTGGAAGACAGTGCTAAGTGAAATAAGCCAGTCACAAAAGGATAAACAGTCTACAATTCCACTAAATAGGAATATATATGTGAGGTACCTAGGAGTCAAATTCAAAGAGAAAGTAGAATGGTGGTTGGGTTATCTTGGGCTAGGGAAAATGGGAAATTAGTGCTAAATGGGTATAGAGTTTGAGAGCAGTACATCATGTCCCTGAACGTTTTATCTTCTTTGGACTATGGGTAGGGTTTGGAGGGATTAGGATTGGTGGATTAACAGAATTGAGGAGAGAGCAGGATGCTGATAGTCCTGCCCAGGGCTGCACCTTGCCCATGAGGAAGACTCTAGGTCAAATGCCAATAAATACGAACCTCTAGAAAGTTTTTTAAGAAGATAAAGTTCCAGAGATGGATGGTGGTGATGGCTACACAACAAATGTGAAAGCACTTAATGCTACCGAACTGTACACTTAAAAATGGTTCAAATGTATATGTTATCTGTATTTTACCATTAAAAAAGTTAAAACAAAAAATGTTTAATCAGGAATATCAATATAAACTCATCTCTAAAATATGTCAAAAACAAATACACATGACTATAGTGTATTAAAATCTATTAAACCAATAAAAATCTATAATAAACCCCCCAAAAAGATAAAAGAACAAATCTATGTTATCATTATAGTTACTAAATTAACACCTTAATTTGAAAATTGGTAACTAGGCGGTCTTCCTCCAGCCCCACTGAAGTCGGGATGCAGGAACCCCGCCCGAGAGCCCCATGATGGGGGGACTCTGTTGGCCTTCTTTGCCGGAGGCCGACAGACTTCTTCCCCACACCTTAGGTTACCAAAATAAACTTGCAGTTTTGCTCCTACACTTGCCTACCCGCTGGTTCTTTTGTGCCCGCTCGGCTGGTCTTAGAAAAACAAATCACTACCCTGTACTCATACAAAAACAAAAATATTTAGTGAACTGTTTCTTCTATCATAGCTGTTGGTATGGTTTATTAAAATTAAATTTTTTATCTTAATTTTAAATTTAATTGACTTGCTAAATTGTTGTGTTAGTTCTAACAGTCTTATTTTGTTTAATAGTTTTATTTTGTTTGTTTAGTTTAAAGAAACTGAACATTATGAATCCTATTGTACAGGCTCCCAAGATCATGTGGCTGACGAACTGTGAAAATCAAATTTGAGGCCAGATTTCTCTGCCTTCAAAATCCATTTTCTTCCATTTTCTTCCCACTACAAAATCATTTAGTATTTTGTAACATTTCATATTTAGTTCCTTAAGAGTCTGCCTTATTTTCTCTTGAAATTTTATGGTAAATACGCCACCACTGTGTACAAATAATGACAGTTTTGACTCTTGCTGCCCAGTCCTTATGCTCTTCACTTCATTCCTTTGTGTGTTGAGGTGTGTTACTGTGTTGATTAAAAAAAACAGTATAATGTTGAAGAAATTATAACTGGCAATTAAAATGTGAATTTTTGTGAATTTAAAAAAAAAAAAAGAAAGAAAATTGGTAACTAAAGGAAAAAATTAAGTATTTACCCTACCTTTTCATTAAGAATTATTTTTCAGGCTGGGCACAGTGGCTCATGCCTATAATCCCAGCACTTTGGGAGGCCAAGGAGGGTGGATCACCTAAGGTCAGGAGTTCGAGACCAGCCTGGCCAACAAGGAGAAATCCTGTCTCTACTAAAAGTACAAAGAAAAAAAAAAGTAAAGAAAAATTGCTGGGCGTGGTAGTGGGCACCTGTAATCCCAGTTACTCAGGAGGCTGAGGCAGGAGAATTGCTTGAACCTGGGAGGCGGAGGTTGTGGTAAGCCGAGATCGCGCCGTTGCACTCCAGCCCGGGCAAAAAGAGCGAAACTTCGTCTCAAAAAAAAAAAATTAGGTGTATGGTTGACGCAGAACCGGCCATCTTTTAGTTCCCAAGTAAAACCACACAGGCAATTTTCTCCTCACAAGGTGAAAACCTAGCAGTACAATAAGAAAATTGGACAGTCATCACCCTAAGCCAGGAATTAACTTTATCATCACTAGCGTATCTACAGGTAAGATACAACATCAAATATACAAAATCACCTAGGATATATTCTAACCAATAACTCCCCAGTGCAAGCAACGCTCCCGCCTTGGCCTCCCAAAGAGTTGGGATTATATGAAGACTGTGGTGTACCTACTACTGTATGATTTTACTTATATGAAATTCTAAATTATAAAAAATGCAAACTAATCTACCTTGACAGAAAGGAGGCAAGAAGAAACTTGAGGGTAATGGAGATGGGGTTTTATTGTTGTTGTTGTCTTGAGACAGGGTCTCCCTATGTCACCCAGACTACAGTGCAGTAGTATGATCACAGTTCACTGCAACTTCAAATTCCTGGGCTCAAGCCACCCTCCCTCCTCAGTAACTGCATCCCACCATGCTCAGCTAATATTTTTGTGTTTTTGTGTGTTTTGTAGAGAGAGGGTCTTGCTTTGTTGCCTAGGCCTGACTCAAACTCCTAGCCTCAAGCGATACTCCTACAGGTGTGAGCCACCCAGCCATGATGTTCTTTATCTTGACTGTGGTGGGTGGTTACAAGAGAGTATATATCATAGGTGACGTTTATTGTATGTAAATTATACCTCAATATACAGTCATGTGTTGCTTAACAATGGAGATAAGTTCTGAGAAATGCATCACTGGGCAATTCATCGTTGTGCAAATATCATAGACTGTACTTACACAAGCCTAGATGGTATAGCCTAGGCTTACTACACACCTAGGCTACATTGCATAGCTTACTGCTCCTGGACTACAAACGTATACAGCATGTTACTGTACTAAATACTGTAGGCAACTAACACAATGATAAGTATTTGTGTATATAAACATATATAAACCTAAAAAAGGTCCAGTAAAAATACTGTATAAAATATTAAAAAAAGGTATACCTGTATAAGGTACTTTGATGAATGGGGCCTGCAGGACTGAAAGTTGCTCTGAGTGAGTCAGTGAGTGAGTGGTGAGTAAATGTGAATGTCTAGGACATTACTACATGCTACTGCACGCTTTATAAACACTGTACATTTAGGAAACACTGAATGTATTTTTTAAAATATTTTGGCCGGGCCGGGCGCGGTGGCTCAAGCCTGTAATCCCAGCACTTTGGGAGGCCGAGACGGGCGGATCACGAGGTCAGGAGATCGAGACCATCCTGGCAAACACGGTGAAACCCCGTCTCTACTAAAAATACAAAAAAAACTAGCCGGGCGAGGTGGCGGCGCCTGTAGTCCCAGCTACTCGGGAGGCTGAGGCAGGAGAATGGCTTGAACCCGGGAGGCGGAGCTTGCAGTGAGCCGAGATCACGCCACTGCACTCCAGGCTGGGCAACAGAGCGAGACTCTGTCTCAAAAAAAAATAAAATAAAATAAAATAAAATAAAATATTTTGGCCGGGCGCAGTGGCTCATGCCTGTAATCTCAGCACTTTGGGAGGCCGAGGCGAGCGGATCACGAGGTCAGGAGATCGAGACCATCCTGGCGAACACGGTGAAACCCCGTTTCTACTAAAAATACAAAAAATTAGCCAGGCATGGTGGCACGCGCCTGTAGTCCCAGCTACTCTGGAGGCTGAGGCAGGAGAATCGCTTGAACCCAGGAGGCGGCGGTTGCAGAGTGAGCCAAGATTGCGCCACTGCACTCCAGCCTGGATGACAAAACAAGACTCCATCTCAAAAAAAAAAAAAAAAATTTTTTTCTTCTTCAATAATAAATTAACCTTCACTTACTGTAACTTTTTTGCTTTATAAACTTTTACACTGATTCCTAATTATAACACTTAGCTTAAAACACATATTGCACAGCTGTACAAAAATACTTTCTTTATATTCTTATTCTGTAAGTTTTCTATTTTTAAAATTTTTGTTTTGCTTTTTAAACTTTTTTGTTAAACACTAAGACACAAAAATATACACTAATCTAGGCCTACATAGGGTCAGGATCATCAATATAACTGTCTTACACTTCTACATCTTGTCCTACTGGCAGGTCTTCAGGGACAGTAGCATGTGGAGCTGTCATCTGTCGTAACAGTGCCTTTTTCTGGAATACCAATGGAAGGACCTAAGACTGTTTTACAGTTACCTTTTTTTTTCCCCCTTCCCTTGAAACAGGGTCTCGCTCTCTCACCCAGGGTGGAATGCAGTGGTATGATCATTGCTCACTGCAACCTTGAACTCCCTGGCTCAAGCAATCCTCTTGCCTCAGTCTCTCAAGTAGCTGGGACTACAGGCACGCACCACCATGTCCGGCTAAATTTTTTGTGTATTATTCTTGTAAAGACAGCATCTCACTATGTTGCTCAGGATGATCTCAAGCTCCCGGGCTCAACTGATCCTCCCGTCTCAGCCTCCCAAAGTGTTGGGATTACAGGCGTCACCCACCATGCCTGGCTACAACTTATTATAAGTAATCGTACATTCTAAAATAATGATAAATAGTATAATAAATATGTAAACCAGGAACATAGTTATTACCAAGTATTATGTACTGTACATAACTGTATGTGCTACACTTCTATATAACTGGCAGGGCAGGTTAATTTACACCAGCATCCCCACAAACACATGAGAAATGCACTGCACTAAGACGTTATAAAGGCTATGACATGACTAGGTGAAAGGAATTTTTAGCTCCATTATAATATTATAGGACGATCATGCTGTACGTTGTCCATTGTTGACTGAAACGTTGTTATTCAGCACATGATTATAGTTTATACAGAAGGAGGGTGAGCTGTGCTAGGTTATCAGAGTTGAGGCTTAAGAGACCAGATTAACGTGGAAGGATCACTTGAGACCACGAGTTCAAGACCAGCCTGGGCAACACAGTGAGACCCTGTCACTACAAAAAATCTAATATATATATATATATATATATGGCCGGGCAGGGCAGTTCATGGCTGTAATCCCAACACTTTGGGAGGCCAAAGTGGGTGGATCACTTGAGCCCAAGAATTCAAGACCAGTCTGAGCAACACACAGAAACTCCGGCTATACAAAATGTATAAAAATTAACTGGGCATGGTGACACACATCTCTAGTCCCAGCTACTCAGGAGGCTGAGGCAGGAGGATCACTTCAGCCCAGGAGGCGGAGGTTGTTGCAGTGAGCCGAGAGAGCACCACTGCACTCCACCCTGAGCGACAAGAGGCAAGATTATCTCAAACAACAAAAAAAAAAATTAGGCATACATGGTGGCACATACCCGTAGTCCCAGCTACTTGGGCGGCTGAGGCCAGAGAATCACTTGAACCCACAAGTTGGGAGATTGCAGTGAGCTATGATTATGCCACTGCACTCCAGCCTGGGTGACAGAGGGAGACCCTGTCTGAGAGAGAGAGAGACAGGGAGAGAATGGGGAGGGAGGAGGGGAGGAGGAGGGAGAGAGAAACCAGATTCAATGCATGTATGGTTTGGATAAACCAGATATGATAGGTGTTTATGAATACTTGGAGAAATGTGAATGTGGACTGGGCATTAAAATAAAATGTTATTGACATGAAATGGTGGAGCTAAATAAAAAAGGAAGAAAAGGAGGGAAGAAAAAGACAAGACAAACACAAAGGCCCATGTATAGAATAATGTCTCTCTGCCTCTACTCTGAAGGGATGTTTCTTTTTTTAATGGCACATAAATGTGTATAGAAAAATGTCTGAAAGATAAAAACAGGACGGTTTTATTTTCTTTCTATTTTTTTAAAGACAGAGTCTCACTGTCACCCAGGCTGGAGTGCACTGTCACCTCAAACTCCTGGGTTCAAGTGATCCTCCTGCCTCAGCCTCCTGAATAGCTGGGACTACGGGTATACATATTACACCATGTATGCCTAATGTTTTTTTTTCATTTTCTGTAGAGAAGGGGTCTTGCTATGTTGCCCAGGCTGGTCTTGTGATACTCCTGTCTTCACCTCCCAAAGCACTTGGATTACAAGCATGAGCCACTATGTCCGGCCTGGTTTTGCTTTCTTATTTTTAGTTATCTGTAGTTTCTTTCTACAATGTACATATACAACTTTTATAAGAATATTTAAGACTATATTTAAAAATCTATCCAAAGCACTTGAAAGAGACTCAGGTCACTAATTATTAGGAAAGTACAAATCAAACCACATTAAGATTTGACTTCACATCCATCAGGACGGCCGGTAGGTAGGTAGGTAGGTAGGTAGGTAGGCAGATAGACAGACAGACAGACAGATTTAAAAAAATGTTGGTGAGGAAATGGAGAAACTGAAACTGTGGGGATGTAACTGTGGAAAACGGTATAACTGTTCCTTAAACACACACACACACACACACACACACACGGCAGGGCATAGTGGCTCACACCTGTAATCCCAGCATTTTGAGAAGCTAAGGCGGGCAGATTACTTGAGGTCAGGAGTTTGAGACCAGCCTGGCCAACATAGCAAAATCCCATCTCTACTTAAAAAAAAAAAAAAAAATTAGCTGGACATGGTGGCGAGCCACCTGTAATCCCAGCTCCTCAGGAGGCTGAGGCAGGAGAATCTCTTGAACTCGGAAAGCGGAGGTTGCAGTGAACAGAGATCGTGCAACCGCACTCCAGCCTGGTTGACAGAGTGAGACTCCATCTCAAAAAAAAAAAAAATTAAACACGGTATTACCATATGATCCAGTAATTGCACTTCTGGGCATAAACCCCAAAGAATTCAAACCAAGCACTCAAAAAGATATTTATGTACCCATGTTCATAGCAACATTATTCACAAGAGTCAAGGTGGAAGCAACCCAAGGATCCATCAACAGATGAATGGACAAACAAAATGTGGTATATACATACAATAGATTATGAACTCTGACATATTAAACAAGGGGCCAGGCGCAGTGGCTCACGCCTGTGATCCCAGCACTTTGGGAGGCCAAGGTGGGCAGATCACCTGAGATTAGGAGTTAGAGACCAGCCTGGCCAACGTGGTGAAACCCTGTCTCTACTAAAAATACAAAATTTAGCCAGGCATGGTGTTGGGGGCCTGTAATCCCAGCTACTTGGGAGGCTGAGGCAAGAGAATCGCTTGAACCCGGGAGGCGGAGGCTGCAGTGAGCCGAGATCACGCCACTGCACTCCAGCCTGGGTGACAGAACGAGACTCTGTCTCAAAAAAAAAAAGAAAAAAACCCAAGGATGAACCTTGAAGATATTGGGCTAAGTGAAATAAAAGCCAGTCACAAAAGGACAAGTATTCTATTATTCTACAAATACAGAATGAAGTAACTAAAGGTGTTAGATTCAAAGAGACAAAGTAGAATGGTGGTTGCCAAGTGCTGGGTGTAGTGGAGGAATTGGGGAGTCATTGTTTATGGGTCCAGAGTTTCCGTTTGGGAAAATTTTTTAAGTTGCTAGAAATAGATGGTGGTGATAGTTGCAAAACAATGTGAATATACTTAATGCCACTAAACTGTGCACTTCAAAAGTTAAAACAGAAAATTTTGTTACATATATGCTACCACAATTTTTAGACATCTGTCTAATAAAAATTCTACTAAGATTTTTTTCAAAATCAGCAAGCTGATTCTTAGGTGAAAAGGCAAAGGAGTTAGAATAACCAAAACCATTTTGAAAAAGAACAAAGATGGAGGACTCATACTACTTGATGTCAAAGCTTTCTATAAAGCTACGGTAAGACAGTGTAAATGGTGATCAAGACAGATCAACGAAATAGAATAGAAAGTCCTGAAATAGACCTACACACACATGGTCATTTGATTTTTGACAAAGGTGCCAAGGTAATTCAATAAAGAAAGATAGTCTTTTCAACAAATGGTGCTGGAATGACTGGATATCCATATGTCAAAAAAAGTTAATTCTTTCCATACCTTGTACCACATGCAAAAATTAACTCAAAATGGATGCTAGACTCAAATGTAAAAACCTAAAACTATAAAAACTTCTGGGCAGCTTTATTTGTAGTCACCAAAAGCGGAAACAACCCAAATGTCCTTCGACTGGTGGTAAATGGATAAGCAAATTATGTTATACTCATACAATAGACTACTACTAAGTAATAAAAAGGAACAAATTTCTGCTAAACACAACACCCTGGATGAATCTCAAATGCATTATGCTAAGTGAAAGAAGCCTGACTCAATTGGCTACTTACTGTATGATTCCATGTATATGACAGTCTGGAAAGAGCAAAAAAAAACATATAAATGAGAAAGAAATCAGTGGTTGCCAGGGGCTATGTTTGGGGAGGAAAGAAGGACTACCAAGGAATATTGGAGGGATGTGGATATAGGGGTACTGGAACTGATCTATATCTTCATTGTAGTGACGGTTAGACAACTGTATACATTGGTCAAAACTCCCACAACTATCTGCCAAAAAGTGTAAATTAGACTGTATGTAAATATCTTAATTTTTTTTTTATTTATGTCCATCAGTGTTCCCCTGGCCATACTCAAATGCTTTCTTCTGATGTATTTCATCAACATCTACATTGGAACCTCAAAGCTATCTGTTTCAGTTACCTGAATAACATTTAATATTTAATTCCATGTTGCTGTGATTGTTTTAACCATTTAACATATAAGTAGTCCCTCATACTGACTGAAACATGATTGAAGGCATTGGCCAAAGGCGATATGCATTTGTAATTTTAACAGATATCAAAATCGCCTTCCATATTTGGGGGTTATATCAAATTATACTTCCACCAGCAATGTATGTACGGATCTGTCAGTTTCTATACAGTCACCAACAGTGCTGTCAAGACTTCAGAGATTTCTGGCAATCTGCTAAGTGAATAGTGGTATTTAGGATATAGACTAACCTCCCTACAAATTCTACTTCACAATCTCAGGAACCAAGCATACACTTTCAATAATTCCCTTGTTACTCAAAACATCAACCAAACAGATTTGGATAATGCAGTATTAATCACTATCTGAACTCTTGCTAAGGAAATCAGGAACAAAACAGGTCTAAGAAGGGATATCTGTCATTTTAATAAGCACTTCTCTATTTTTCTTATGTAAGTACCATTCATATCTTTTTCATAAATGCTGTTTGCCTTTTTTTAAACAAGCTAATTTTTTTTTTTTTTTGAGACGGAGTCTCACTCTGTCACCCAGGCTGGAGTGCAGTGGCACGATCTCAACTCACTGCAAGCTCCGTCTCCCGGGTTCATGCCATTCTCCTGCCTCAGCCTCCCGAGTAGCTGGGACTACAAGCGCCCGCCACCACACCCAGCTAATTTTTTGTATTTTTAGTAGAGACGGGGTTTCACCATGTTAGCCAGGATGGTCTCAGTCTCCTGACCTCGTGATCCACCCGCCTGGGCTTCCCGAAGTGCTGGGATTACAGGCGTGACCCACTGCTAATGATCTTTTTATTACTGACTCCAAAGACCTCTTTATATGTTAGGATAAATAGCCTTTCAGGCTTCTTAAGTCAAAAGTTCTCTCCACTGCTTCCACAGAGATGATTTCCTGCTAAAACGGATTATTTGTGCAAAAGCCCTACCATATCTCCCTAGTTGTAACTAAACCTTTTCTATAAAGGCTTTATCTTGTAGCCCGCTCATCTCTTTACCTGGTCCCATTGTCACATACAAAGGATATTACTGTATTTTGCACTCAAGCTTTCTGAGATCTACCATCTCTGGGCTAGCTCACTATTTTCCACACTTCTTTGATGCACAACCTACCGGCCCATCTACACATTTTTTGTAATCTGCACATTTTATGTCTCCAAGTGTGCTAAAAATAGGAGTTTGCAGTTTTTTTTGTTTACGTTGTTGTTTCTATATTATACGAGAGGGAAAAAAATGCTTTCATACTACCATGGTAATACCAGAAGTGTTACCAAAATACTTATGCAAGTAATAGCATAAAATGGTTTCTACAGCAAATCAACTTCCCCTAAATACTAATCAACACTGAATTTTTTTTTAAGTTAAAAGTTTTTCCCAAGGCCACACAGCTAAGAGGCAAAAATCTGGGCTTGAATTCATCTTCTACATGTTTGTCTCACAAATATATAGTTGTCTAAGATAATCCACATAATAGCTCTTCAGAACAAAAATAAGACTACACTCTTAAAGTATTGTGAATCACTCAATTTCAAAACATAAGAGGTCTTAATTTCTTTCCTTTGTACTTAAGGAACTGTCTAAAACTATCACATAGAAACCCCTGAAATATCTTACTCTTCATTCAATACATGCAATAAAAATAAGTTTCCTTACAATTGTGTACACAAAACGATCTTTAGCAAAATCTTGAGCAGCAGAAAATCCCTAACAGCTGCACTTTACCATCAATCTTATTATAAAGTAATAGGCATTTGCTATGGGTTAGACATGGTTCGTCTGTTCCCACCAAAACTCATGTTGAAATTTCATCTCCAATGTGGCGGCGTTGGGAGGTAAGGCCTACTCAGAGGTGTTTGGGTCATCGTGGCAGATCCCTCATGAATGACTTGTTGCCATTCTTCTGGTAATGAGTGAGGTCCTGAGTTCTCACTCTGGTGAGACTGGATTAGTTCTCCTGGGAATGGATTCATTCCCAAGAGAGTGGGGCTGTTGCTTTAAAGCCAAGCTATTCCTCGGGTTCTCTCTTTGAATGTGTCCACTTCCCCTTTGACCTTATCTACCATGTTTTGGCCTAGCAAGTAACCATCACCAGAAGCCAAGTAGATGTGGTACAATGCTTATTTTCCAGACTGTAGAACACTGAGCTAAAACCTCTTTTGTTTATAAATTACCCAGCCTCGGGTGTTCTGTTATAGCAAAACACAAATGGACTAAGACAGCACTTACTGCCTGTAATTATACTTCCTAAAGAGGAGTAGTAGCTCCCCCATAATGCCTATAGGTAGTTGCTTAATAAATAAATTATGGAAAATTCCACCTATATGAGAGCAGTTCTCTTAAATTCCAATATGCACAAAAATCATATAAAATGCTTGTTTAATTGCATGGTCACAGGTCCGATACCCAAGGACTCATTTAGTAGATCTGTACACAGGTCTCAGGTATTTGTATTATTCACAAATCCCCTAATATAGGTGAATCCATACTCCACTTTAAGAAAAGTTATTCTAAGTCATGGAATCAGCAACCTGTTATATATAGGATTACCCAGTTTTAGAGAAAGAGAAGGTATGAGTAGCTACGGAAGAGAAGCAAACATGCTCCCCGCTTCCTGCCTTGGGCCACTTAATCATCTGAACATTTTTCACTCAAATGCCAGGAATCCACAGCTCAATGATGCATTTCCCCAGAATGTCCTTAAGAAGCTTTCCAGAGACTAAGCCACCAGTGGCCACCACACTGCTCTTCTTTCTACAAGAAAAAAAAAAAAAAAAAAGTACCTTTCCTGAAAGGTATTGCCCAAATTTAAGCTAAGCAAGATTGAAAATCTCCAGGAAGTTCATTCCATATAGATTTCAACTCACCCCAGGGATCTTCCCCGATTCATTTTCTTTAAATGCAATTTTTTTTTAATTGTTTTTTGTACAGTCAAGGTCTCACCATGTTGCCCAGGCTAGTCTTGAACTCCTGGACTCAACCTCCCAAAGGGCTGGGATTACAGATGTGAGCCACTGTGACCGGCTCCTCTGTTCATTTTCTATCTTCTACAGAAACACTAAGCCACCCAGTTTTTAGTCTAAATAACTCAAAACAAAAGTTTACCCAACTAGAAAAATGTATCATTTAAGAAAAATACAAGGTATCATCTTCAGGCACTTATATTTAAATATCATCAATCGCAACAAGACCCTGCAAAAACCAAAGACCTTGAACCCACAACTTCAATCGCAATGTTTGTCTCATTATTCCACGGAAAGTACACATTCCCGTCTCTGCTTCTCCAGCCTGTAACCATAACCACCTCCTTGTACTCAATGCAGAATCATT
>NW_012114699.1:240038-243050 GCF_000951035.1 Colobus angolensis palliatus | reverse complement strand
CATGGTGGCACACATCTCCAGTCCCAGCTACTCAGGAGGCTGAGACAGGAGAATCACTTTAATCCAGGAGGCAGACGTTTCAGTGAGCCGAGATAGAGCCACTGCACTCCAGCCTGGGAGACAGAGGAAGACCCTGTCTCCAAGAAAAACATAATATTTGTTCCACGAAAAACTCCCCCTACTACAGCCCTCAATGAATTGATCCTTTCAAGTGCAGTAAACTTAGACTCAAGCGCACAAAGTAAAACGGCTACAGAAATTAAAAAATAAGGTAAAATTTAAAAATTTTAAAAGAGATTTCAATTCAATTAAGCACATCTGTACCAGCACTGTGGTAGGCCTGATGATAAAAATAATACACATTTTCGAATGTAAAAAAAGATTAAAATAAAGAGTTAATAATAAATAAAATCAAGGATTTTAATGCTGAATTCTTCAGAGGTGACATACACGAATGTCTGCACTTACTTTGGAGTGCATTTTTAAAAATGGAGAGCACAAAAGCTAGATGGATGGTACCTGACAAAACAAATACAGTCATCCCTCAGTATCCATGGGGGATTGGTTCCAGCACAACCCGAGGACACCAAAATCCATAGTTGTTCAAGTCCCTTATATAAAATGGCCCAATATTTGCATGTAACCTACGTACATCCTCCTCATCTCTAGACTAGTTGTAATAGCAAATATAATGAAAATGCTATAAAAATAGTTGTTGGGGCCGGGCATCGTGCCTGTAATCGCAGCACTATAATCCCGCTGAGGCGGGTGGATCACCTGAGGTCGGGAGTTCAAGACCAGCCTGACCAACATGGAAAAACCCCATCTCTACTAAAAATACAAAATTAGCTGGGCGTGGTGGCATGCCCCTGTAATCCCAGCTATACGGAAGACTGAGGCAGAAGAATCGCTTGAACCCGGGAGGCGGAGGTTGCGGTGAGCCGAGATCGCACCATTGCACTCCAGCCTGGGCAACAAGAGTAAAACTCTGTCGCAAAAAAAAAAAAAAAAAAAAAAGAAAAAAGAAAAGAAAAGAAAAAAGAAAATAGTTGTTGGGCCAGGTGCAGTGGTTCATGCCTGTAATCCCAGCACTTAGGGAGGCAGAGGCGGGCAGATCACCCGAGGTCAGGAGTTCAAGACCAGCCTTGCCAACATGGTGAAACACCATCTATACTAAAAATAAAAAAATTAGCCAGGCATGGTGGCACATGCTTTAGTCCCAGCTACTCAGGAGGCTGAGGCAGGAGAATCATTTGAACCCGGGAGGCGGAGGTTGCAGTGAGCCGAGATCATGCCATTGCACTCCAGCCTGGGCGACAGAGCCAGACTCCATCTCAAAAAAAAAAAAAAAAGTTGTTATACCATATTACTTAGGGGAAAATGACAAGAAAAAAGTCTGTATATGTTCAGTACAGATTAAAGCAGGTTTTTTCAAATACTGGCTGAATCCACAGATGGGGAACCATGGATATGAAGGGCTGACTGTAGAGCAAACTGCTAAAAGTCAAATCTAGGTGATAGGTGTATGAGTATTCACTATACAATTATGTACGTTGGAGTTTTTCATAATAAAATGTTCAGGGAAAATGAATAAAACATACTCTTTCCCCCCAATGAATTTAAAGTACAGTGAAGGTGTCACACAAGTGATTACTATAGGGTACACTGAAAGCACACTGGCATGAATATGTTTAGGAAGCCTCAGGGCACCGGAAAGTAGCTCTTCTGGGAAAGGAAAGCTCAGGTATGGTTTTCAAGTAACCTCAATCTAAATCTGGAAGGGCATGTACTGTTATGCTGGCAAGTGGGTACAGGAATATTCTAGGCATTAGAAACAGCCCAAGCAAAGAAATATCTAGGCATCAAACAGCCTGGTGTCCCCAAGGAACAAAGAGCAGTTAAAGTTATGAGAGATGGAGGTTAGGTGGTTTGGAATGTCATGATAAACTACTGAACCTCAATCACTACGCCTCCTCTGTAAGACATACTCCTTGAAATCTCTGAGATAATCACTACCTCTTTCTGTTCCTATACTTTATATAAGTTTCCATCATTACAATAATGATGCTATTTTAGTATTTTTGTTTCATTAGCTACCCTCTATATTAAGACCATGGACATTGAGAACAAAAACTGCATCTTAAACACAACTCTGAAAAGACACCATCAAAATACGTACATAGTAAAGTTTGTTCTTTTGAGACAAGAGAATGGGGTCTGGAGGCAGGTGGAATAAGACCTATTCACCCTGACTTCCTAGAACTAAATCAATGGGAAAACCCCAACTCTCCATACCTAAGTAACTCTCCATACCTAAGTACCCCTGTGTAGCAGAGGGAAAACTGAAAGTACCTTTCTTAGGAGTGTAACTTTGTATAGTTACAAAGTTTGCATAGGAGTGTAACTTTGTAACTTCACTTCAGCCCCTGATTGCTTGCTTTCCACAACCAATCAGACCGATCACAGGCCACTACTTCATTTTCATGGGGTGTACACCACGTGGCCAACGGAAACCCTCTAGAGGATATTTGGACCCCAGAAAATCCTGTAACCAGGGCTCTTGAGCCGCTGCTCCAGCCGCTCCTACTCTGTGGAGTGTACTTTCATCTTCAATAAATCTCTGCTTTCCTTGCTTCATTCTTTCTTTGCTTTGATGTGCGTTTTGTCCAATTCTTTGTTCAAAATGCCAAGAATCTGGACAACTTGTAGTCAAGACCCTCTACCAGTAACACTTTTAACATAAAGTATGCCTTAAATCACATCCCCAACACAACAAAGTAACAAATGTTACTACCTTAGGCTAAAAAATGTTTAGGCTAACGTAGTATAAAGAAATAATTGCCAGGCGTGGTGGCTCAGGCCTGTAATCCCAGCATTTTGGGAGGCTGAGGCGGGTGGATCACAAGGTCAGGAGTTCAAGACCAGCCGGGCCAAGATGATGAAACCCTGTCTCCACTAAAAATACAAAACTTACCTAGGTATGGTGGCGGGCACCTGTAATCCCAGCTACTC
>NW_012114699.1:225601-239988 GCF_000951035.1 Colobus angolensis palliatus | reverse complement strand
CCTGTAATCCCAGCTACTCGGGGGGCTGGGGCAGAGAACTGCTTGAATACCGGAGGCGGAGGTTGCAGTGAGCCGAGATGGAGCCACTGCACTCCAGCCTGGGCAACAGAGCAAGAAAAAAAAAAAAAAAAGAAAGAATTATACAATACCACTTTTTCTGGAAGAAAAAACACTAAGTCACTTACATATACATATGATATTTTAATAAAATTTTTGCATTTCTAAAAGCCATGGGGATGATTAGATTTATAAATGCAAAGTATATGCTACTTTAAAATATGCTGCTATTTTTGTAAAATATAGGGTACTATAATTAAGTGAAAAGAGTAAGTTACAATGCAAGACATATAAATATAATTCAATTCGTTTATGATTAGGACATTTCTAGGATACAAAAAATTATCAGCAGTGGTTACCTCTAAAAACTTGGAATGGAAGAAATGAAATCTTTCACTTTACACCCCTTTTGTACTAAATTTTTGCCATGGGCAGGGATCATTATTTTTATACAATTATTAATAAAATTATTCCTTCTTTTGAAGTAGTATACTCTAAACATTCAAAAACTCTTTGAAGATATGAAGACCATGCTACAAAACTCATTAAGCCTACCGGATACTAACTACTTCTGTAAAATACACAACAACTCAAAAAAGGCAAACATTCCAAGGAATTACAGTACAGGGAACTCTCAATAGTTTCACTGCGGACATACTCCCTGAAGATTAGTTTAAAACAAAATGATGGGGGCTGCGGGGAGAAAGTGGTGGGAGAGACAGGCAAGACACACAGAAACAGACAGAGACACACAGAGAGAATGAACCTCATCAGTTTAACAATATGCTTAACTGGAATGAAACAACTGAAAAAGCATTCTGTAAGTTTTCAAACCACCAAGACTATAGTACCATTTACCCAGGCAAATTCTTTTTAACAAGCTTCTCTTAAAATCAGAATGTAAATGAGGAATGCAAGAATCAATGGTGCACTGTGTCTTGCAGTAGTACTCACAGATGAATGGAAAAAGAAATCAAACTAACACCTCAACCAGTCTTTTTTATGAAAGCAATGAAACAGAAAAGAACACACATACCATAAAGTATATCAACCATAAAATATATGAAGTAATTTGGAAGGCAGAGAGCAGTAAAGTATTTGCTTTGCTGATTGACAAGACAAGCTACACAAAAAGCAATGGGCATAGAAGATTATAATGGATGATTTCCCTCATAATACTGCAATGGAACATATATTTCGGGCTTAAAAATGCTTCTTTAATGACACCAAGTTGAAAATTCTCAAAAAAAAAAAAAAGTCCATTAAGATTTACTTACATAATATACAAGTCTACTTATTGTGGCCATAATTCTCAAGAACAAGAAGAAAATAATAATAGTGAAGTTCCATGGTAAAATGCAATGGGTTGAATGATAGTATGCTAAAAGTTTACTAATAAAAAATTAAAAGCCAGTGGTCGAGACTATTAAAATTCCCCCAAAGTATAAGATACAATATACTATAAGCCATATTATCTAAGTGGAACCCCTGAATGTTTTAATGCCAATGCTCTTCAGTGCACACTATATGGGAAATATATCATCTTGGTTTTCGCCCTCTTTATTACACAAAATTATCTTTAAAAATAATCAGATCACATAGCATTCTAATACCCTGATAAATCACTTATTTTCATTTTCCTTCCCAGCCTTTGTCCACATGTATATGCCTGTATGACTCTGTAGATTTTTCAAAACCATAACCACAAAATGGATACAACTGCGCATAACTTTTCATCTCCATATGCATTTCTAGGCACTTCTGTAATATTCATAATACAAACTTCTAATAGTTTTATGAGATTCCACCAGATGTGATAATCTACTTATTATTAGACATTAAGACTAACCCCAACACTTCACTGTAATAACTAACAATGCTTCCTATGTACAGATTTTATGTTGAATTATCCCTTATTTTCTCATTATTAGACCCAAGTAGATTTATTTTAGGGCTCTTGATTAAAGACAGGATGCATCTCTACAATTTTTTCTATTTGTAAAATGCAGAGATTTGCACCTATTCCTTGCAAAGTTATGAAGAATTTAAAATGACAGATGTCTAGCCTGGGAAACAGGGAAATATCATCACCACAAAAAAATGTAAAGGCCAGGCGCAGTGGCTCATGCCTGTAATCTCAGCACTTTGGGAGGCCGAGGCAGGCAGATCACCTGAGGTCAGGAGTTTGAGACCAGCCTGGCCAACAAGGCAAAACCCCGTCTCTACTAAAAATACAAAATTAGCTGGGCATGGTGGTGCATACCTGTAGTCCCAGCTACTCGGGAGGCTGAGGCAGGATAATCGCCTGAACCTGGAAGGTGGTGGCTGCAGTGAACCGAGATCACTCCATTGCACTCCAGCCTGGCGACACCACGGTAGCTCACGCCTGTAATCCCAGCACTTTGGGAGGCCGCGGTGGGTAGATCACGAGATCAGGAGTTCGAGATCAGCCTGACCAACATGGTGAAACCTGTCTCTACTAAAAGTCTCTACTAAAAATACAAAAATTAGCTAGGCATGGTGGTGCACGCCTGTAAAAAAAAAAAAAAAAAAATTTTTTAAATTTTTTTTAAGTAGCTGGGCATGGTGGCACACATCTCCAGTCCCAGCTACTCAGAAGGCTGAGGTGGGAGGACTGCTTGAGTCCAGAAGTTTGAGAGAAACCTGCGCAGGCCCTGCTTCAAAAAAGATATTCTTAAAAAAAAAAAAAAAAAGGTTCACTAACATTTAAAATCGTAACAGGTATTCATATCAATCTGTATGAATGCAGATATAAAACCTTTGGTCAAATGCTTTCCAAAATTTGTTTTCATCTTAGTTGTCCCTTTCTATACTGTAATGAAGTACATCTCATCTCTGTAACATATTCTAAAACAATGGTAACATTATCGAGCACATTCTATGTCAGACACTTAACATAATACACTACGTTTAGTTCAAGGTAGATGATATTCTGCCCATTTTACAGATGAGGAAACAACAGGGTCACATAGTCAATAAAGGTGTCATAGGTGCTCTTAAATCTACTTGTCTCTAAAGCATAAGTTCTTTCCACTATCCCAAGCTGCCTCAAAATAAATTTAAAGTTTTTGGAAGCTATTCACCATTACAAGTACAAACTTGTGACAGAAAACTATTAAGAAACTCTAGGCCGGGCGTGGTGGCTCAAGCCCGTAATCCCAGCACTTTGGGAGGCCGAGATGGGTGGATCACAAGGTCAGGAGATCATCCTGGCTAACACGGTGAAACCCTGTCTCTACTAAAAAATACAAAAAACTAGCCGGGCGTGGTGGCAGGCACCTGTAGTCCCAGCTACTCGGGAGGCTGAGGCAGGAGAATGGCGTGAACCCAGGAGGCGGAGCTTGCAGTGAGCTGAGATCCGGCCACTGCACTCCAGCCTCGGCGACAGAGCGAGACTCCGTTTCAAAAAAAAAAAAAAAGAAATACCTTTGTTATCAGATATTTCATCAGGTAGCATACACATCTCCAAAATCAAACACATGGAAGGTTAGAAAGATCACAGGACTGATCTAAGGAAGAGACCTGGGTTGGAATCCTGACTCTACCATATCAGCTTTATAATGTTAATTAATTATAGATATTATTAACATCATACATATTTGTAAATAAATATTTACCATTATATATATATATGAAGTTAGAGTACTACTCTTCAAGGTTTCTTTCTGCTCTAAAATTCTATGGTTCTAAAAAACACAGAACTAGAACCAGAGAACACAGGATATATGTCCTAGTGTTCATATTACTAATTCTAATTTTGTAACCCTGTCCTAGTGTTCATATTACTAATTCTAACTGTATAACCCTGGGCCAAGTTTCTTAGCTCCTCTGAAATGCTAATTCCTTGTTTGTAAAGTAGCATGAATACCACAAGAGGCTGGCTGTGGAGCAGGGAGGATGGCTTAAGCCCAGGAGTTCGAGACCAGCCTAGGAAACATAGCAAGACCTCATATCTACTGAAAATAATAATAATAATAATAAAAGTAGCCTGGTGTGGTGGAGCGTGCCTGTAATCCCAGCTACTCAGGAGGCTGAAGAGGGTGGATTACAGGAGTCCAGGAGTTTGAGGTTGCAGTGGGTTATGGTCTTGCTACTATATTCCAGGCTGGGCAGCAGCAAAACCCTGTCTAAAAATAAAAAATACCACAAGACCTCCCTCCCTAAAGGATCATTATTATGATGAAGACAGAGTGAAAGTGCTATGTAAACTAAAACTATCATGGAATCATTGCTACTATTACATTTGATTAAAGCACATAATGACCAGCCAGGGGAACAAAGTGAGACACCATCTCTACAGAAAATAAAAAAAATTAGCCAGGGGTGGTGGCAGACATCTGTAGTACCAGCTACTCAGGAGGCTAAGGCAGGAGGATCCCTTGGGCACAGGAGGCCAAGACTACAATGAGCTGTGATCACGCCACTGCACTCCAGCCTGGATGAAAAAGCGAGACCTTGCTTCAAAAAAAAAAAGGAATAAAAGGTTGTCTTAATTTGTGAAGATAACCCATCAGAAGAAAACAGGCTAATAATAATGAGTTCAGACATAGTTAAATACAGCCAAAAAAAAAAAAAAAAGTAATGAGCTTCAGATTGTATTTTTTAATCTTAGCTCCAATTTCTTATATTCTATAGTAATACTGACAAGGCTCTCAGGTCTCAAAACTTTTTCCTGCTTCATAGACTCATTTTTAAAAATCTGACTGATAAGTTCAGAAATGTAGTTATATTCACAATTAGGACTAAATTTATTTATAAATATTTTAATCAGAAGTTGAGCACGGTGGCTCGTGCCTGTAATCACAATACTTTGGGAGGCCAAGGAGGGCAGACAGATTGCTTGAGCTCAGGAGTTCGAGACCAGCCTGAGCAACATGGTGAAGCCCTGTCTTTACCAAAAATACAAAAAATTAACCAGGTGGGGTGGCACGTGCCTGTGGGCCCAGCTACTCCGGAAGCTGAGGTGGGAGGATCACTTGAGCCTGGGGAGGCAGAAGCTGCAGTGGGTTGAGATCACTCCAGCCTGGGTGACAGAGTGAGACCTCGTCTCAAAAAAGAAAATTAAAATTAAATAAAACATTTTAATCAGTATCCAGATAAAGCACTAAATTAAATCATTCAACAAATATTTCTTGAGACCCTGCTAAATATCAGGCACTATTAGAGACACCACCTTTACAACACTGAAGAGAGAAGTTTTTGCCCCCATAGAGCTTAAAGTCTATTGAGGGGGAAGAAAAATAAGAAAATACCAAGCACTGGTAAATGTTAACATGAAAATAACACAAGATGACTATGCTGAAAGGGGAACAGGGCTCTCCATTCACTACATTTAAATGTAATGTAATGTGCATGATCATTTTCAGCAAAACTATAAATAATACATTCTATCTTCCTAAATAAGTCAATCTATAAAGGATGTTTAAAAATTATTTTTTTGGCCAGGCACAGTGGCTCATGCCTGTAATCCTAGCACTTTGGGAGGCCGAGGCAGGCGGATCACCTGCGGTCGGGAGTTCGGGACCAGCCTGATCAACATAGAGAAACTCCGTCTCTACTAAAAATACAAAATTAGCCGGGCATGGTGGCTCATGCCTGTAATCCCAGCTACTCGGGAAGGCTAAGGCAGGCAAATTGCTTGACCCTGGGAAGCAGAGGTTGCAGTGAGCCAAGATGGCGCCATTGTACTCCAGCCTGGGCAACAAGAGCGAAACTCCGTCTCAAAAAAAAAGAGAAGAAAATTATTCTTGGCCGGGCGCGGTGGCTCAAGCCTGTAATCCCAGCACTTTGGGAGGCCGAGACGGGCGGATCATGAGGTCAGGAGATGGAGACCATCCTGGCGAACACGGTGAAACCCCGTCTCTACTAGAAAATACAAAAAAACTAGCCGGGCGAGGTGGCGGGTGCCTGTAATCCCAGGCGCTTGGGAGGCTGAGGCAGGAGAATGGCGTGAACCCGGGAGGCGGAGCTTGCAGTGAGCCGAGATCCGGCCACTGCACTCCAGCCTGGGCCACAGAGCGAGACTCCGTCTCAAAAAAAAAAAAAAAAAATTATTCTTTTTCTGACACAGGTTAGAGGGAAAAAAATTAACTGCTGTATAGAATGTTTTCATTTGCCCCTAACTCCTCTTTCTACACCTGGAAAACTTTTCACCACTAAGTTGTTAGTGTCTCTTTAACCACTCTAAAGTTAACTAGTCCAGAACATTCTCAGATATCATAAAGGATATCTTTTTCCATAGGTTCTGCAATGCCTTGGTACTGACAAATCCCCAAAAGGAGAATACTATGGACTTCCTACCCGCAAGTAGTTTATGTAGACTACTACCACCTGGCATAACAATAAATACAATTATGTAATTATTTTTCAAAAGAATGATGTCAAACAGCCAATTTTACTTTATCCATCCGGCTCATGACTATAAATAACCATTACTATCGAGAAGCAGGCTAAGCTACTAATAAAAATCTCATTTCACTATAGGCTTCACTGCTAAAAAGATTACACTACAGTAAGAAAAAAAAAAAAAAACATCTGGGCTCTTCCCACTGATTCTCTCATACTCTATTTACAAAACACTTGAACTCAGCTCATCCACAAATTGGCTATCCACTGAATGCAACTTAGCACTACTAGGCTAAACAAGAGGATGGATAGATTACTTCAGGTTTCCTAAGCAGTAAGTTGAAATGAACTAGGAGAACCACAAATAAGGTGAACAGACATTACAAAATACACAAACTCAATTTAAAAGAATTAGATACATCTACTTAATACTAAAAAAAAAAAAGCGCTAGTAATTTACTAAAAACTACTGTATACTCATAATTATAAGGCCCTTTCAGGTTAAACTTAAGTTTGTTGGTCACATTCACAATACCTTGCTGAAAAACAAGGGGAAATATTAATTTCAGCTAGTAATCAGAGAAACGCAAATTAAAGAAATCTGAAGAACTGCACGGACTGTTTAAAATAACATCTCGGAAGCAAGGATAATATGGTTACCATGTATTACAGCACTGGTGGCACTGTAAAATCAGTACAACCCTATTAGAAAACAATATAACTTCAGTTACCAAGAGCTTTAAAAATGTTCATGCTGATTGACAGCGTGATTCCAACTGCTGGACACAATTAGGGAAAAAGATAAAGCTACTTGTAGAAGTATTGCTACCTAAAAATGAGGATAAGGAAACAGACAAATGTAGAAGGAAAGTAGTTGGTTTTGGTTTATGATACAGCAAAAAAAAAAAAAAAAAGACAAAAGTCTGTATAGCCCTGCCTCACATCATATTCAAAAGTAAATTCGGGCCGGGCACGGTGGCTCATGCCTATAATTCCAACATTTTGGGAGGTCAAGCCGGGAGGATCACTTGGGGTCAGGAGTTCGAGACCAGCCTGGCCAATATGGTGAAACCTCATCTCTACTAAAAATACAAAAATTGGCCAGGCGTGGTGGCACTGTAATCCCAGCTACTCAGAAGGCCAAGACACAAGAATCACTTGAACCCAGGAGGCGGAGGTTGCAGTGGTGCGAAAGTTGTAGTGAGCCAAGATCGTACCACTGCACTCCAGCCTGGGTGACAGAGCAAAACTCCATCTCAAAAAAACAAACAAAAAAAAGTAAATTCTGGATGCATTTTTTTTTTAAAGACAGGGTCTCACTCTGTCACCCAAGTTGTAGTGCAGTAGTGTGGCCATGGCTCACTGCAGCCTCAAACTCCTGGGAGCAAGTGATCCTCCAGCCTCAGCTTCTCGAGTAGCTAGGACTACCGGTGCATGCCATTACGGCTTTTTTTTTTTTTTTTTTTCTTCAGTAGACAGGGTCTTGCTATGTTACCCAGTCTCTTCTGGAACTCCTAGCCTCAAGCAATCCACCCACCTTGGTCTCCCAAAGTGCTGGGATTACAGGCGTGAGCCACCTCACCCAGCGGCATTGCATTTTTAAATGTGAAGAAAAGCAGCAGAAGACATTTCCATGTGGTAGGTAGCCAGGGGTAGTGAGGTGCTGCAGGGAATTATATTGGAATGGGGAAAAGTATTTGATGTTTTATATTGTCTTTTGGCTTAATATATATATTATTACAATTATATGAAACATACACATGGCACTCTGTGCTTAACCCTTTTGTAACATTTAACACACAACTGTAACACACAGTTGGGGAAAAACTGACACAATTAGGGAAAAAGACACAATTAGGGAAAAAGAAAAAGCTACTTGTAGAAGTACTGCTACCTAAAAATGAGGATAAAGAAACAGACAAATGTACAAGGAAAGTAGTTGGTTTTGGTTTATGATATGGCAAAAAAAAAAGACAAAAGTCTGTATAGCCCTGCCTCACATCATATTCAAAAGTAAATTCGGGCCAGGCACGGTGGCAAGAACCAGGGCAAGAACCAGGCCCCTCTTTTTCACTACTACATCCCCAGTGCTTAGCACAGTACCTGCCATATACTAAGTACTCAAAATTTGTGGAGCAATTCCACTTCTGGGTATATACACGAAAGAATTCACTGCAGTGACTTGAACAGATATATTTGTATACCAATGTTCCTGTCACCATTATTCATGCTTGAATAATGGCTATAATAGCCAAAAGGTATAAGTAACCCAGGTATCTGTCAACTGATGAGCAGATAAGCAAAATATGGTATATATATACAATGGAATATTATTCACTTTTAAAAAGGAATGAATTCTGATAAACGTCACAACATGTATCACCTAGAACACATGCTAAATGAACAGCCACAAAGAAAAAATATTGTATCATTCCACTTATACCAAATACCTAGAATAGTCAAATACAAAGAAAGTAGAACAGTGATTACCAGGGGCTGGGAGGTGGGAGGCAGCGAGGGAGGGAGGGAGGAACAAGGCCCTATTGTTTAATGGGTACAGCTTTATTATGAGATGGTAAAAAAAGTTCTGGATATGAATGATGACAATGGTTGCACAACAATGTAAATGTTCTCAAAGCCACTGAACTGTATACTTAAAATGGTTACAATGGCAATTTTTATATATATTTTACCAAAATTAGAAAAAAAAACCTTCTGGAATGAGGAAAGTAGAATTATGAGTGGTTTTTCATATTGATAATAATTTATCTGTAAAATATTATCTCAAGAAGCAGAAAAATGAAGTGATTTTTATAACACACTCATCTCCAGCATTATTCCTACCCAAGTTAGCTTTTACACAAAACTTAAAGAAACTAAAGTAGTTGCCTACACACTTATTTCACATGAAGTACAGAAGGAAAAAAGAAAAAAGTTTTCCCTTTCAAAATAGACTCCAGAAATTCCAATCATATTTTTCAGAGCTATTCTGAAGAGGACATCAAATTGCAGTATTGCTTTATCCTAATACTATTGGCATATTTAAGTACAATCAATTCTTTAATCAGCCACACTAACACCAATATCGCACGTAAAATAATTCCAAGACAATTTTATTTGACTTTGTAGAATTCAATAAAGCCAAATATGCCTTCCCTTCCTGTCCCTGACCACTTCCCAGCTTAAACCTATTATTTGTAACCTGGGACCCAGTGTGGGAGAAGAACGCAATTCCCATGAGATGCGACAAAGAAAACAATCTACATAAGGATAATTGTTGATTATATCAGCTTTAAAGATAATTTTAACTTGACATAATTGGAAGAACAGTTTTTATACTGTATACAATTTAAAAGCATCTCCCAGATGGGAGAACATGCCATCTGGATTCTTTTCAAATTTGAGATGCTTATGGATTGTATGCTATATTATCCTAAATTTTCTCCTACCTCTTTGACCACTCTTATCAGTGATCCTACTTCTTCCTCCTGCCAAGTTAAGCATGATGTTTTCACCTCTGACCCTTCGGCTCTTTATTTCTAATCACCCCCACCAAAAGCCAATGTACAGTATGCATAATGATCCCAAAAAAATCTGCTGCTCTTATCTCTGCTGAACCACAGTTACATAATATCAACTTAAGGTTGAAGTATCTAAAATCCAATGTCTCTTTCTCTCCAAAATCAGCTTGTATTTGGATGCAAGAGTATAGTAAAATATTATTACTACTATGTTCCAACTACATACATTATTGCAAGAAATGTTTTGAGAAGCAGAAACAAAGAAAAGGGTACGCATTCCAAGACGTCAGAAAAACTATGTGCTATCAAAATATTAAGTATTAACCAAAACATAATTATTGAAAGTTTCAGTACAACACATTTTAAAAATATACACACATATTTATGTACCTAGAAATGTACATATGTATGTTATCTCCTACTAAATTATAAATGGCAAAGCTAGGATCCCCCTGCTCAAAGCTAACCCTCTGCTTCACATCAAGCTCCATGCTGTGATCATCACAAATACACTATAAATGGTCACTCAAAGAATCTTTAGGCAAAATGAGGGGTTGCAAGTTAAGTAAGAAGCAGCAGCTTTAAGAGATCTGTACTAACAGATAAAAGGCTCTGCAGAACACAGAAGCTGAGCTGAAGGCATATACTCCTCCGGGAACTCAAGGCAATTCATAAGAACAGGCCTCTAAAAACTACAGGAGACTCGATTGCCTCCCGATCCCCAACCAAAACAGGCCCAAACACCTGCCACAGCATTTCCCTTCTAAGGAATGCCCATTTTGGTTGTTAAATATGAAATTAGTTTACTTCAGGATCAGCTTGCAAATAAGTCCAGTATATCTATCTCTGGATGCCACATAAGCATTAGCTCAACAAATATTAAATACTACACTCCAAGCACTGTTCTAGGTGCTGGGGTTAAAGCAATGTAAAGGCAGCTGACAAATATCCTTCCTCTCACTTAACATTCTAGATTGGGGAAAGAGACAACTCATGTAAATGTATGTTTGATGGTAATATTAAGCAAAATAAACTGAAAAAGGAGGGCTGGAAAAGCAAAGGATATTATTTTATATGTAATGGCCAAGGAACGTTCCACTGAAAGGGTAATACTTGAGCAAAATACCCTGGAGAAATGAGTAACCCAGTCAGGCAGAGGGATCAGCAAGTACAAAGGCCACAAAGTAAAAACCTATTTGAGCAAATTACTGAATTTCTTTAGGTTGTTTTCTCATCCATAAAACGGGTATAATATTCCCTATCATATAATAACTAAGGTAGTATATTACCTCAAGTATCTGATACATGCAATGTACTCAACAAATGGAATTACTGAGCTATCTAGGGGGCCTATCGTGCCAGCAAAACCCTCAGCCTATTGTCTGGCACACAGAAAAATCCCAGAAAAAGTAAAGGTTGAGTATCCCTTGTCCAAAATGCTTGGGACCAAAAGTGTTTCAAATATAAATATTCCAAAATCCAAATATTAATATTGTTTGGATTTGGGATTATTTGTATTATACTTAGCAGTTGAGCATCACATATCCAAAATGTTATTTGTATTATACTTACCAGTTGAGCATCCCATATCCAAAATGTTCCAATGAATATTTCTTTGGAGCATCATGTGGATGCTTAAAAGGTTTCAGATTTTGGAGGATTTTGGATTTGGGATGCTCAACCTGTATTATTATACGGTCTCTGTAAATAACCTATAAGGCAAATGGGATTACTTACAGCTGGGAAAACTTGAGGCTCAGAGATTTGCCCAATCCTCTGCTATCCCCTAAAATTCCTATAAGGATGCACAAACATACTCCACAATTAAATAGAGGACTTAAAAGTACACTGCCAAGATGAAGAAACCACTCACATTATTGTCCACTGATCAGCAGTATGGTAGTGTAGCATTAAGAACTCAGGAACAGAAAACCAAACACCACATGTTCTCACTTGTAAGTGGGAGCTGAATGATGAGAACACATGGACATATGGGGGGAAACAACACACACTGGGGCTGTGGGGGAGGGGGAGAGCATCAGGAAGAATAGCTAATGGAAGCTGGGCTTAATACCTAGGTGATGGGATGATCTGTGCAGCAAACCACAGGTTTACCTACGTTAACAAACCTGCACATGTACCTCTGAACTTAAAGTAAAAAAAAAATAAAAAATAACTCAGTAGTGGCCAGGCACGGTGGCTCACGCCTGTAATCCCAACACTTGGGAAGCTAAAGCGGCCGGGTCGCTTGAGCCCATGAGTTCAAAACCAGCCTAAGCAATATGGTGAGACCCCATCTCTGCAAAAAACATGAAAATAAGCTGGGCTTGGTGGAATGCACTTGTAGTCCCAGTTACTCAGGAGGCTGAGGTAAGAGTATTACTTGGGCCCAGAAAGTCAAGGCTGTAGTGAGCCGTGATCATGCCACTTACACTCCGTCTGGGCAACAGAATGAGACCCTATCTCAAAAAAAAAAAAACTTGGGAACCAGATTGCCTAGGTTCACATTAAGGCTCCAACACTTCCTAAGTATGTGTGTGCTTAGAAAAAGTTTAGGCTCACTATGCCTCCATTTCCTCACACACAAACAGAAAATAATAATAGCACCAACACCTCACAGGCTTGTAGGGAAATTTAAATGCATTAATTTTTCTATTTTTTCATTATTTTAAAAGGAAATGTTTCTGAGTCATAAAATGGATTAATTTTTGAAATCACTTCTATTTCAGTGCCTCACAAATAAGGCTGTCTACTGTTAGCAGTAATAGCATAAAAGTAAAATAAGGAAATCACCATCAAAACATTTCTACTTTTTATGAAGAACTATAGAAACTGTAAAGATACTGGAGGAAAAAAACAAAAAGCAGCAGAAAAGGAAAGCTGGAATATGAAAACCAAAACACAAACTGGAATCATAATGCTGCCTGACCTAGACCAGTTTACCTGAACAGATTATTCTTATTAGAATTATTGTTCTTTACTATGGAGACAATGCTTTATATTAACATTTTGTTTCAAAGTTTATTTTCTAAAAAGGTTAATTCCTTAAAATTAATTCAGATACCACTTTACTCAAGATTACAGCAGTACAGTGTAAGAAACTTTATCATCAGTACAGGGTAAGAAACTTTATCATCTCCCTGCCGCTAAGCCTTTTCTCGTTGCTAGTTGATGTTTATTATAAAACATGAAACATATCACATGCAACTTTAAACATCCATCAGCTCTCGGTTGAAAATAAGCTTTTCTCCTACTTAATCCCCCAAAAGGTTCCTGATCACTATGAGAAGTTTAACTTCATCCTCTGTCTTTTCCATTTAGAGTTCTTGTATCCTTTTTATTCTCTTTCCCCAAGGAAAGTATCACTATGAAATCTATAAATCATCCCACTGGGAGGCAGTGTATCACCATGTAAAGAAGTGTTCTAGAATTAGGCAGAACTGGATTCAAAAAGTAAGCTTGGTCACTTATTAGCTGAGTGATCTTGGGCAAGTCTCTTAACAATTCGGAACCTTAGTAAATGACCTCAACAGGGTTGCTGTAAGAAACAAAAAATTAAATGTTAGGGAACCTAGTACAACTTGTCATATAGTAAGAAAATGCTGTGTAAGTGGAATCCTGTCAATACAAACGTTATCATTAATGCAAAACCAACTATGGGAAACTATTTTTCTTCCAACATCAGCTTTTAAATATGAATAGCAATAATGCAATTATAATGCAGGGTTACATTTCTTTAAAAAAATCGAAGGTTTCAATTCAATTACCATTTGAGAACTTGTATAATATACACTGTACAATGAAACAAGGATTCAAAATCAGATGAAAACAGTTCCTAGACTGAAAAGTTTAATCTTGTTATAAGTGATAAATCTGGATATTTGCCAATATTGTACATTCAAACACTATATATACATACATGCACACATAATTGCCTCAAGTTAGAAATCTTTCTTTTTTTTAATTTAATTTCATCTTTTTTTTTTTAAGAGAAAGGAGAAAGAGTCACTGTCACCCAGGCTGGAGTGCAGTGGCACGACCTTGGCTCACTGCAGCCTCAACCTCCTGGACTCAAGTAATCCTCCCATCTCAGCCTCCCAAGTTGCTGAGACTACAGGTGTACACTGCCACGCCTGGCTAATTTTTGAATTTTTGGTAGAGACAGGGTCTTGCTATGTTGCCCAGGCTGGTCTGAAACTCCTGGGCTCCTGCCTCTGCCTCCCAAAGTGTTGGGATTATAGGTGTGAGCCACTGCTCCCGGCAGAAACCTATTTTTCTGTAGTAACTTAGAAAACTGCTTCAGTTGACCATCCTGGCTAACACGGTGAAACCCCGTCTCTACTAAAAAATACAAAAAGCTAGCCAGGCGAGGTGGCTGGCGCCTGTAGTCCCAGCTACTCGGGAGGCTGAGGCAGGAGAATGCCTTAAACCCGGGAGGCGGAG
>NW_012114699.1:215740-222282 GCF_000951035.1 Colobus angolensis palliatus | reverse complement strand
CCAGGTTCAAGCAATTCTCCTGCCTCAGCCTCCCGAGTAGCTGGGACTACAGGCGCGCGCCACCGTGCTAGGCTCGTTTTTTGTATTTTAGTAGAGACGGGGTTTCACCATGTTGGCCAGGATGGTCTCGATCTCCTGACCTCATGCTCTGCCTGCCTCAGCCTCCCAAAGTGCTGGGATTATAGGCACGATGAGCCACCACACCCGGTCCCCCATAAGTACTTTAAATACCAGCTGATTTTAACAATGAGCCCTAGAGAAACTTATGAAATGCATGTATACAGTTTGAACATAATTTGACAGGGTTCACAAATCTCCATCCCACCCATGGACCCCAGCTTAAAAACCACCAATATAGTATTTAAAATCCAACTGCATTTCTTTAATTTTATTTTACTACTGTTTTTTGTTTTTTGAGTGGGGGTCTCACTCTATCACCCAGGCTGGAGTACAATGTCACGATCTCGGCTCACTGCAACCTCCGCCTCCCAGGCTCAAATGATCCTCCCACCTCTGCCTCCTGAGTAGCTGAGACCACGGGTGAGCGCCACCGCACCAGGCTGATTGGGTCTTTTTTTTTTTTTTTTTTGTATTTTTGGTAGAGGGGGCATTTTACCATGTTGCCCAAGCTGGTCTCGAACTCCTGAGCTCAAGTGATCCACCAGCCTCAGCCTCCCAAAATGCTGGGAATACAGGCATGAACCACCTAGCCCGGCCCATTAATCTTATATAATAACTCAAATCTCCCCAAAATAACCTTTTGTCTCCCATAGTCACTACACAGGCCACAAATTCCTTCATATGGTCAGAAATGCAGTCCCCCTTCAAGCTATATCTTGTCTCATAATGGTTTCAATTAACTAAATAAAAGACCTTAAAAATTAAACGGACCTATTTAATGATAGTGACACCAACAAAACTTCCAAACGTCAACCAGCTAGGGGGAAAAAAAAACACAAATTGCTCAATGAACTATTAAAATAGCCAAGTATGAAAACAAAACTGAAGTGCCCTTAAGATCAGATACTACCATTCACTCCCACTCAAAGGAAAAAAAAAAAAAAAGATCTTAGTTTACTATAGTTGTTTCCACAATTGTGCCAAAATCACTTCTCCACATTTGAATTCACCTTCAGTAATATTTTTTGAGGTGACAGCACAAGCATAAACAGGCCAGAAACATAAAATAGCTTTAAAAATCTCAATAAAAGAGGAATATTTATTTTATGAAATGACATATCAATCTCTATAAGACTTAACTCTCAAACTATGCTACAGAATCAGTTTACCTTCAAAAGTCTCTAAACTGGATCTTTTTCTTTCTTTTCTAGTAACACTTCTCCCTAGTCACAAAAGGATTCATCTTCTTTCTACTGTCTTCTCAGAAAAAATTTCTACAATCCACATTTCTTCCTAAGAAAATGGTAAAGGGAACCTGAATAATACGTACTGCTTATCTTAGAGTTTTGTTTTAACTTAGGTGGCCCTCAGGAAAGTTGCTTTTCAACATTAAGACAATATAATCACCTCAGTCTAACAGCCACTTGAAAAAAATTCAACTGGAAATTCTCCTGGATTTTAAAAAAAACACTATCTTGTCTTTTTACTATTGACCAGGTACCAATAAAAACTCCCCCAAAAGGGTAAAAGTAAACAAACTCCCAGAATATGGCAATTTAAAATAATTTAAATCACTTTCATTCCCACGGAAATCCCTACAGGTCCTATTTTATTTTATTTTATTTTATTTTAGAGACAGTCTTGCTCTGTCGCCCAGGCTGGAGTGCAGTGACGCGATCTCAGCTCACTGTAACCTCCACCCCCAGGTTCAGGGGGTTCTCCTGCCTCAGCCTCCCAAGAAGCTGGGATTACAAGCACACGCCACCACACCTGGCTAATTTTTATGTTTTTGGTAGAGATGGGGTTTCACCATGTTGGCTAGGCTGGTCTTGCACTCCTGACTCAGGTGCTCCACCCGCCTCAGCCTCCCAAAGTGCTGGGATTACAGTCATGAGCCACCGTGCCCAGCCTCTACAGAGGTTTTAAATCCCTTCTTACTGCTTACTAAGTGGGCAAGTTATTTGGTCCCTCTATGCTTCAGTTTCTTCTGAAAAAGAAGGTATTAATTAGGGTCATCATACATCCTTTCTCTCAAACAGTCCTAGTTTCTGCTATTATCTCAGCATGCCATTCGGTGAGTGCCCCCTTTCACTCACTCTTCACTTGATCTTAGCCAAAAGGCCAAGAAGCAATCCGTTTCAGGCTCAAAAGTATCCTAGATTGAACAATAAATCATATGGGCACCCAACCTCATAGAGTTATGAAGATAAAGTAAGGTAATACACACAAAGCATTTTTTAAGAATATCTGGCATATGGTAAGAGTTCAGTTAGTATTAGTTCTTGTTAATGTTAGTCACTGTCAGTGACTTTTTATAGAAGATTTTGAACTGTATAATGAACAGTGCTCCCACAATATTCCTTCTTATAAATAAAATGATGCATTTAATGTCCCACATTAAATTCTTCCAAAAAACTAAGCAGCACTAACTGCTTGAAATCAACACTAACCAATTTATCCCACAGCAATAGCAGTATCAACAGCATTCACATTGTATCACAAATTGTAATAGAGGCCATATTAGAGTTACTAACAGGAAAGTGACAGTGAAAAGTAAAACTTTATTTAGTGCCAAACTAAGTCCCTTAATATTCTAGCAGCCTTTCTCAACCAGTGTTCCTCATGTTAACTACAGAACTCAGAAAATGACTTGACTACAGAACTCAGAAAATGACTTGAGTGACTATTTCCTGAAGTCTCCCAAGAATGATACCTAACTAATATCTTTCTAGATGTGCAGGGGAGAAACTAATTTATAATATATGATGGATGCCTTGGGGAGTAATTCTGTCATGAAACACCAGTTCTTGATTTTCTTGGAATACAAAGGGGGAAATATGGATGAAAAGACTCCTCAATGAACAAAGAGTCTAAGACTGCTTGCTGTTCATCACCTGAGAAAAAAGTATTTCCTACATGTTAAAGCTTAAAGGAATGATCAATATAAATATATAAATTTGACTCATGGCAATGAAAAGCACAAATAGATGTATTTGGCTTTCCTTGTCTCTACAAATTTATCTTAGGTCAGAAGTCCAACATCCAGAATTCCTTCAGATAAAAAAAACTTCAGTTACAATTAAAAAAAAAAAAGAAAAGAAAAAGAAAAAAAACAGGAAGACTGGGCGCGGTGGCTCACGGCTGGAATCCCAGCACTTTAGGAGGTGGAGATGGGTGGATCACCTGAGGTCGGGAGTTCCAGACCAGTCTGGCCAACATGGGGAAATCCCATCTCTACCAAAAACACAAAAAATTAGCCGGGCGTGGTGGCACACGCCTGTAGTCCCGGCTACTTGGGAGGCTGAGGCAAGGGAATCGCTTGAACCTGGGAGGTGGAGGTTGCAGTGAGCCCATCGTGCAACTGCACCACAGCCTGGGCAACAAGAGCGAAACTCCGTCTAGGGGGGAAAAAAACAGAAAGGAAAAAGAAAACTGAGACTAAGATACCAATCACTAATGAACCTAGTAACTTGGGGCCCTGATACTAACTATTTATCACCTGATAACAGTAACAACAAGAAAACTTAATAGTGAAAGATGAACTAAAATAGGAAGTATAAGCAAACAGGAGACATTAATAGAATAAAAAAGAATTTTTAAGGTACAATTAGATAACAAAAAATCCCCCTAAAGAACCAGAGTGCTGAATTATTAAAGATTAGCCTGAACGTTTTACTTCAAATCTAACCACTCAATAAAACAAGCTGAAGGACTGGGGAACATTTCTCAGACACAATCTCCATTTTAAATAGAGCATAAATGACATAAAAGAAAAAATATCTATGAAATCATTTCATGTCTCATATGATTTCCCCCCAAAAAATTCAAGAATATAATTCATTATTCCAAAAACTTTAATAAGCATAAGCAAACAAAACCAACGCTTAGATTTATTTCAACTACTTCTATTACTATTAGAAGACAATATAGACCTCAGGCAGCAATTCATCTGACTCTGGGTAAAAATCTGTATTTACCTTGCACTATACATGAAAAAGAGTCTTGATTTTGTAAAATTAAAATAAGAATGCACGCTCTCTGATGACAGATAGCCCAAGACCTAAACCCGGTAAGGGAAACAACTGATTTTTAACAAAAAAGCACAAAGGTTTTGAGGCCAGGCTAATCGGAGTGTGAATCCAAAGCCGTCAATTATCATCATGTGACTTGCGACAAGGCATCTACTCTCTAAGAAAGTCAACTTTCCCATGTGTAAAATGATGAGGACCGCCTATCTTGCAAAGTGGTTGAGAAGATTAAACAGAAGATTAAAACAAGGTTACTGGTATTCAGTAGGAACTTAAATAGCAGTTAAACTAAGTTTCTTAGAATGCTTCAGGTTTCAAAAGTTATTCTTGCAAAAACGTAAATAGGACTTGTTTTTCCCCCTCCTTGAACAATGTACAACAGAATTTAAACTTTTTGAGATAAGGCCTTACTCTGTTGCCCAGGATGAAGTGCAAAGGCATGATCACACGGCTCACTGCAGCCTCAACCTCCTGGGGTTCAAGCGATCCTCCCACCTCAGCCTCCCCAGTAACTGGGGCCACAGGTTGCACAACCACACCCAACTAATTTTTAAATTTTTTTGTAGAGATGGGGTCTCCCTATGATGCCCAGGCTGGTCTCAAACTCCTGGGCTCAACAGATCTTCCCACCTTGGCCTCCCAAAATGTTGGGATTCAGAGGGTGAGTCACCACGTCCAAGCCAACTTATTTCTTATAAAGGAATTTTATCTTTGAATTGTCCGTTAAGTTAGGCAGAGCTTACTGAAATCTCCCTAGTTTGTCTCATCAAGCCTAGTAATGTATTTCCCAATTAAAATACAGTCATGTGCCATATAATGACATTTTAGCCCACAACAGACTGCATATAAGACAGTGGTCCCAGCCGGGCACGGTGGCTCATGCCTGTAATCCCAGCACTTGGGGAGGCCAAGGCAGGCAGATCACGAGGTCAGGAGTTTGAGACCAGCCTGACCAACATGGTGAAAACCCGTCTCTACTAAAAATACAAAAATTAGCTGGGTGTGGTGGCACGCACCTGTAATCCCAAGCTAATCGGGAGGCTGAGGCAGGAGAATCGCTTTAACTCAGGAGGCAGAGGTTGCAGTGAGCCAAGATCTCGCTACTCCACCCCAGCCTGAGCGACAGAGGGAGATTTCGTCTCAAAAAAAAAAAAAAAAAAAAGACAGTAGTCCCATAAGATTATAAGGGAGCTGCCCTATAGAGGTATATTAATTTTTCTTTTCTACCGTATTTTTATTGTATCTTTTTTGTTTTCAAACACAAACACCACTGTGTTATAACCGCCTACGATATTCAGTACAGCAACATGCTATACAGCATTGTAGTCTAGGAGCAACAGGCAATACCATATGGCATAGGTGTGTAGTAGGCTATTCCATCTAGGTGTGTGTAAGTACACTGTATGATGCTCACAAACCAAAATCACCTAAAGATGCATTTCTCAGAAGGTATGCCCACCGTTAAGCAATGCATGACTGTAATAAAAAAGAATAGACCAGCTGGGCACAGTGGCTCACGTCTGTAATCCCAGCACCTTGGGAGGCTGAGGCGGGCAGATCACCTGAGGTCGGGAGTTCGAGACTAGCCTGACCAACATGGAGAAACCCCATCTCTACTAAAAATACAAAATTAGCCAGGTGTGGTGGCGGGTGCCTGCAATCCCAGCTACTTGGGAGGCTGAGGCAGGAGAATCACTTGAACTCGGGAGGTAGAGGTTTCAGTGAGCCAAGATTGCACCACTGCACTCCAGCTTGGCCAACAGAGTAAGGCTCTGTCTCAAAAAAAAAAAAAAGATGATCATGGGCTCTTTTAACTTAGTTTATTAACAACCAACCGCCAAAGACTGAAGCATTCCAAGGCTACGTTAAAGCCCTCAGTTGTTTTGTATGTTGTCTCAGTTGTTATTTTTCCCCTAAAGTTTTTCAGTGAAGCCCTAATTTTTCAGTATTTGTCACTAATCTCAAATTAGGAACACAATGTCAAAACTGCATTGATGACTGGTTTTAGCGCAATATTCTTTAATGTAGAGTAAATCCAATACACAGTATTTCAATAGGTATTTTTTAACACTTCTGTAGTGACAAAGTCCAACTGACTATATTCCCTAAGGGCAGAGACTATGTAATCTAGTTTACCACTGTATAGCCCATCTTTCATAGGTACTTTTTTTTTTTTTTGAGACGGAGTTTCACTCTTGTCGCCCAGGCTAGAGTGCAATGGCGCGATCTCAACTCACTGCAACCTCCACCTTCCAGGTTCAAGCAATTATCCTGCCTCAGCCTCCCGAATAGCTGGGACTACAGGCATGTGCCACCATGCCAAACTAATCTTTGTATTTTTGGTAGAAACAGGGGTTTCACCATGTTGACCGGGCTGATCTCAAACTCCTGACC
>NW_012114699.1:213036-215690 GCF_000951035.1 Colobus angolensis palliatus | reverse complement strand
TCGGGAGGCTGAGGCAGGAGAATGCCTTAAACCCGGGAGGCGGAGCTTGCAGTGAGCTGAGATCCGGCCACTGCACTCCAGCCCGGGCGACAGAGCAAGACTCCGTCTCAAAAAAAAAAAAAAAAGAAAAAGAAAACTGCTTCAGTCTAACTTAAAAGGATTAGGAACAGAATATCCTACTATAGGAACTTTTCTAATAAAATCCCATATTGTCCAAATGATCCCTCTGAAATTTTTCAAGCATATTTAGAATACCCAAATATGAATATAACTACTGAATATTCCTCAATGAATAGTAGCACTTTATGCACTGATATTTAATCAAAACTCAGAAAGTACATATATGGCACGGCGCAGTGGCTCATGCCTGTAATCTCAGCACTTTGGGAGGCCAAGGTGGGCGGATCACCTGAGGTTGGGAGTTCGAGACCAGCCTGACCAATATGGAGAAACCCCGTCTCTACTAAAAGTACAAAATTAGCCGGACACGGTAGCACATGCCTGTAATCCCACCTATTCGGGAGGCTGAGGCAGGAGAATTGCTTGAACCCGGGAGGCAGAGGCTGCAGTCCAGCCTGGGCAACAAGAGCAAAACTCCGGCTCAAAAAAAAGTACATATACTCAAAACTGGAAAAATCCATTTGTCATTGACAAGTTTGCTTTTCAAAAACATACCTTCACGCTTCTGTTTCCCTGCCAGCCATGACTACCACCACTTCCTCAATTCTCCTGCCAGGAGTAAAGTCTGAGGAATGTCTTTTGGCCTGAATGAGTGGTGGAAACAGGGAGGGACATATCCCAAAGGAAAAATATTATGGTTTTGCTAATAATATTTCCTACATTTTATCTTCTTCTTTATAATAGTGTAGAAGGGAAATTCTCAAAGGTTGATGTTCCTATCTTTAATACTATTTCTTTAGACCACAAAAAAATGCCTCTAGTTTTGTAAGACAATATTAAACACGTTCTTTGTAATAATATTTAGCCACCATAAAGTTTGCAAGTTAGGTACAAGGTAGTAGACACACTGGTGAGTGCAATAATTCTCCTTGCTTTTGAAAGGAGAAAAAGGTTGGAAATCTAAGGAAAAAGATGATCATATTTCCCAATCCTGAAATGGAAGTACTTCAAGTATACCAAACCTCAATCATTTTATATGATGGGTGTGTGGGCGAGTGAATGAAATGAAAATCAAATACTAGGCCAGGTGCGGTGGCTCATGCCTGTAATCCCAGCACTATGGGAGGCCAAGGCGGGTGGATCACGAGGTCAGGAGTTTGAGACCAGCCTGATCAACATGGTGAAACCCTGTCTGTACAAAAAATACAAAAATTAGCCAGGCGTGGTGGCACGCACCTGTAATCCCAGCTACTCAGGAGGCTGAGGCAAGAGAATCACCTGAACCCAGGAGGCAGAGGTTCCAGTGAGCCAAGATCACGCCACTGCACTCCAGTCTGGGCAACAGGGCGAGACTCCATCTCAAAAAAAAAAAAAGAGCTGCCATCTTGCGTCCCCGTGTGTGCACCTAATCTCAGCTGGTCCACCCAAGACCCCCTAAGCACCAACCCTAGTCCCCCGTGCGGCCCCTTATTCGCTCCGACAAGATGAAAGAAACAATCATGAACCAGGAAAAAACTTGCCAAACTGCAAGCACAAGCGTGCATTGGTGGGAAAGGAACTGCTCGCAGAAAGAAGGTAGTTCATAGAACAGCCACAACAGATGATAAAAAACTTCAGTTCTCCTTAAAGAAGTTAGGGGTAAACAGTATCTCTGGTATTGAAGAGGTGAATATGTTTACAAACCAAGAAACAGTGATCCACTTTAACAACCCTAAAGTTCAGGCATCTCTGGCAGCGAACACTTTCACCATTACAGGCCATGCTGAGACGAAGCAGCTGACAGAAATGCTACCCAGCATCTTAAACCAGCTTGGTGCAGATAGTCTGACTAGTTTAACGAGACTGACCGAAGCTCTGCCCAAACAATCTGTGGATGGAAAAGCACCACTTGCTACTGGAGAGGATGATGATGATGAAGTTCCAGATCTTATGGAAAATTTTGATGAGGCTTCCAAGAATGAGGCAAACTGAATTGAGTCAATTTCTGAAGATAAAACTTGAAGAAGTTACTGGGAGCTGCTATTTTATATTATGACTGCTTCTTAAGAAATTTTTGTTTATGGATCTGATAAAATCTAGATCTCTAATATTTTTAAGCCCAAGCCCCTTGGACACTGCAGCTCTTTTCAGTTTTTGCTTATACACAATTCATTCTTTGCAGCTAATTAAGCCGAAGAAGCCTGGGAATCAAGTTTGAAACAAAGGTTAATAAAGTTCTTTGCCTAATTAAAAAAAAAAAGAATAAGGTATCAACCTTTGGGTAACAGTAACTGCATATATAAGATGATCATGGGGCCGGGCGCAGTAGCTCACGCCCGTAATCCCACCACTTTGGGAGGCCAAGATGGGCGTTATCACTTGAGCTCAGGAGGTCAACACAAGCCTGGCCAACACAGTGAAACCCTTTCTCTACTAAAAATACAAAAATTAGCCAGGTGTGGTGGCGGGTGCCTGCAATCCCAGCTACTTGGGAGGCTGAGGCAGGAGAATCACTTGAACTCGGGAGGTAGAGGTTTCAGTGAGCCAAGATTGCA
>NW_012114699.1:189595-206556 GCF_000951035.1 Colobus angolensis palliatus | reverse complement strand
GAGTGTGAATCCAAAGCCGTCAATTATCATCATGTGACTTGCGACAAGGCATCTACTCTCTAAGAAAGTCAACTTTCCCATGTGTAAAATGATGAGGACCGCCTATCTTGCAAAGTGGTTGAGAAGATTAAACAGAAGATTAAAACAAGGTTACTGGTATTCAGTAGGAACTTAAATAGCAGTTAAACTAAGTTTCTTAGAATGCTTCAGGTTTCAAAAGTTATTCTTGCAAAAACGTAAATAGGACTTGTTTTTCCCCCTCCTTGAACAATGTACAACAGAATTTAAACTTTTTGAGATAAGGCCTTACTCTGTTGCCCAGGATGAAGTGCAAAGGCATGATCACACGGCTCACTGCAGCCTCAACCTCCTGGGGTTCAAGCGATCCTCCCACCTCAGCCTCCCCAGTAACTGGGGCCACAGGTTGCACAACCACACCCAACTAATTTTTAAATTTTTTTGTAGAGATGGGGTCTCCCTATGATGCCCAGGCTGGTCTCAAACTCCTGGGCTCAACAGATCTTCCCACCTTGGCCTCCCAAAATGTTGGGATTCAGAGGGTGAGTCACCACGTCCAAGCCAACTTATTTCTTATAAAGGAATTTTATCTTTGAATTGTCCGTTAAGTTAGGCAGAGCTTACTGAAATCTCCCTAGTTTGTCTCATCAAGCCTAGTAATGTATTTCCCAATTAAAATACAGTCATGTGCCATATAATGACATTTTAGCCCACAACAGACTGCATATAAGACAGTGGTCCCAGCCGGGCACGGTGGCTCATGCCTGTAATCCCAGCACTTGGGGAGGCCAAGGCAGGCAGATCACGAGGTCAGGAGTTTGAGACCAGCCTGACCAACATGGTGAAAACCCGTCTCTACTAAAAATACAAAAATTAGCTGGGTGTGGTGGCACGCACCTGTAATCCCAAGCTAATCGGGAGGCTGAGGCAGGAGAATCGCTTTAACTCAGGAGGCAGAGGTTGCAGTGAGCCAAGATCTCGCTACTCCACCCCAGCCTGAGCGACAGAGGGAGATTTCGTCTCAAAAAAAAAAAAAAAAAAAAGACAGTAGTCCCATAAGATTATAAGGGAGCTGCCCTATAGAGGTATATTAATTTTTCTTTTCTACCGTATTTTTATTGTATCTTTTTTGTTTTCAAACACAAACACCACTGTGTTATAACCGCCTACGATATTCAGTACAGCAACATGCTATACAGCATTGTAGTCTAGGAGCAACAGGCAATACCATATGGCATAGGTGTGTAGTAGGCTATTCCATCTAGGTGTGTGTAAGTACACTGTATGATGCTCACAAACCAAAATCACCTAAAGATGCATTTCTCAGAAGGTATGCCCACCGTTAAGCAATGCATGACTGTAATAAAAAAGAATAGACCAGCTGGGCACAGTGGCTCACGTCTGTAATCCCAGCACCTTGGGAGGCTGAGGCGGGCAGATCACCTGAGGTCGGGAGTTCGAGACTAGCCTGACCAACATGGAGAAACCCCATCTCTACTAAAAATACAAAATTAGACGGGTGTGGTGGCGCATGCCTGTAATCCCAGTTACTCGGGAGGCTGAGGCAGGAGAATCACTTGAACCCAGGAGGCAGAGGTTGTAGTGAGCTGAGATCGTGCCCTTGCACTCCAGCCTGAGCGACAAAAGCGAAACTCAGTCTCAAAAAAAGAAAAGAATACACCATTGACATTATTCATCCTCTCTTTCTTCGGCAGGAGGAATGTAAAACAATTTCAATAATCTCTTCTTGGCCAGGCACAGTAGCTCTGCCTGTAATTCCAGCACTTTGGGAGGCTGTGGTGGGTGGATCACCTGAGGTCAGGAGTTTGAGACCACCCTGGCCAACATGGTGAAACCATGTCTCTACTAAAAACACAAAAAATTAGCTAGGCGTGGTAGTGGGCGCCTGTAATCCCAGCTACTGGGAGGCTGAGGCAGGAGAATCGCTTGAACACGAGAGGCAAAGGTTGCAGGGAGCCCAAGATCACGCCACTGCACTCCAGCCTGGGCAACAAGAACAAAACTCGTCTCAAAAAATAAATAAATCTCTTCTTGACTTACTACAATAACCATATGTAAAGACTCCTTGGTGTCTACTGGTAAGTATCAAAGATCTATAGCAAGCATACATTAAAAACACAATTTAGATAGCAGATTACCACAGCTGCTGAAGATGTGTAGATTTTTAAAAGGCACATACACAAAAATTAGACTCCACCAAGCAACACCACTTACAATGAAGAAATATAAAATTTGGGTAAATTAAACGTAAAGCAGGCAACCCAAGAGACTGAAAAATCAAACTGATAATTTTCCTTTCTCACATATCTTTGCCGATCAGAACACATGATAACCATCATTTATGATACACAGAAACATAAAGAATTATTACACAGGGACAGTATTAAACCACGAACTAAAGTCCTGAACATATAGCCAATGCAGAAGAATATAAAGAACTTTTTTATTTTGTAGACTGAGTCTTGCTCTGTCACCCAGGCTAGAACGCAGCGGCGCGATCTCAGCTCACTGCAACCTGTGCCTCAGCCTCCCAAGTAGCTAGGACTACAGACACGCACCACCACGCCCAGCTAATTTTTGTATTTTTAGTAGAGATGGGGGTTTCACCATGTTGGCCAGGCTGGTCTTGAACTCCTGATCTCGTGATCCGCCCGCCTCAGCCTCCCAAAGTGCTAGGATTACAGGCGTGAGCCAAGACACCCAGCCAAACACTTTTAAAATAGCCTATGTCTTTAAAGTTCCTTCCTTACTCTCCAACAATCAGTCTATACTGATTGCATATACTCCAACATCAGTATATACTGATGCCCACACCTGAGACTATCCCTCTCCCTTGCTATTCTCCCCAACTCCCAAAATGGTACTCCATTATATAGTAAACTGTATGTTTTAGTTTTTTAATTTTTTTTGAGACAGGGTCTTGCTCTGTTGCCCAGGCTAGGTGCAGTGGTGCAATCATGGCTTACCTCAGCCTCTATCTACCAGGCTCAGGCAATCCTCCTGCCTCAGCTTCCCAAATAGCTGGGACCACAGGTGTGCACCACCACATCTAATTTTTAAATTGTCTGTAAAGATAGAGTCTCCCTATGTTGCCCAGGCTGGTCTTGAACTCCTTGGGCTCAAGCGATCCTCCCACTTCGGCCTCTCAGCCTCCCAAAGTGTTGGTATTACAGGTGTGAGCCACTGTGCCCGGCCGATTTTGGTTTAAGTTCAAAAGTCAACTTGCAGCATCAAAAACTGAAGTCTGCCATCTATTATAAAGAACCCAAAGCAGAAAGATTATGCTATTCTCTGTTTACTACCTTCCCACATATGACTGTGGGTGGTATCAGTTAAACATGCACAATATTAAGCATTACTAAACTGCGTATTTTCACATCTAACCCTAAATTCCCAAAGGAATAGATCTGAGCCTTAGCCTGTCTCCCAAGCCCATCCCATTTATTTTAATTCATAAGTCCTCAGGTGACCGCAGAAGTCAATAAAGTTGAAAAAGAAATGTAGAATTTGATTTCAAGAAAATCTTATTTGAGCGTTTGGGCTTTAAAAAATCCTAACTAAATATACTTGAAAGTTACCAAAGTCATCATGTGTTGGTGTATTAGTTTAGCTATTGCCTCACCACAATAAAATAAATCTGATGCCACAATCCTTACCATCTACTAAGAATATTTGTATATGAATAAAAATTTGAAATATGTCACCTATTTTCCTTTAACATCCTTCTAAAGCTAAAATTCTGAACATGAAATACACAAACAGACTAATGATAACAGTCACAAAATGTCTGTTCCCAGACTGGGGTGAAATTTTGCTATAAATTATATATCCATTATTTTGGATTCCTTTCAGAACTGTGACATATATTTTTAAAATGTATCTCCTGGGGGGAAAAATAAACCTGACACTGAACGTACAAAACTGCCAAAAAAAAAAAAAAAAGGCACTTACCTTAACAGATTTTAGGAGCAGTTCACGAATACACTAATTAAGGGAGACCAAGGATTTTCATTGCAACACATTTTTACTATTTATGGGTAATGGTCAGAATGTTAACAGAGAATACTGAAATATTTTACATATCAACTTCTAACTAGTTACAGCACCAGATCCTTGGGGTGTGGGGTGATTTAAACCATTTTAAATGTAAACACTCATTTTCATATCAGTTAAAAAAAAAAAAAAGAATCCACTCCACCCTCTCTGCCAGTCTCTGATACACCTTAGAATACTATAGTTACTTCACAGTGGGAAGGAATAGCTAATAAGTACATTTCTTTTCCAACCCGCTTCTCTACCTAGTCATTAAACACCAAATCCTGAAACTGAATTCAGCTACCTAGATCTTTCTACCAGGAATGTTCCCTGTGGTACCTCAATCCCTTCCACTGTCACTTACTGCAACTGCCAAAGCCCCTCCTATTAATAGTAAATCCCTTTCATACTGACTCACTGTAACTCCAACTTCATGAAATAGACACCAAGCAGAATTTACAAAATTTGCAAATGGAATTTTCCTGTTTTCAAAGAATTAAAAAGGAAACTAAAAGTAGAGCACATTCAGGCTAAGTTATAAACATTTAAAGTTCAACCAATTTGTTGAACTTTATTTATGTTGCCTGTTTTATACTAGTTCCTGTTTAAACGTTTCTTTTTTGAAAGTTTTGCCAAGTATTGTGTAATCACTTACACAAGGCTAAACTTCCCATGCAACTAATTTTGACATGTAAATATAAACTTAAGTCATTACCCCCAAGACTGTAAGACAATGTGGAAATTATTCTGAAAAAAAAAATTTCTCTTAAACTATGGAAATTTTTAACAGCACACACAAAAGTAGAGAGAATGATAGTAACAATGAGCGCTTCTGTATTCATCCAGCTACAATAATCAACTCAAGGCCACCTGTTTCACACCTACCTCCTACCCACTCCCTCCTCTCATTATTATCTTCAAAAATAATTAAGAGGAAGATACTATGTTCTCTAAGTACACTTCTACCCAGAGATAGCAAAAGTATCAAAAACTAGCAAGTTAAGAAGTCAAAATCCAACAATGTAACTATACAGCCGCCTTACACAATTCCTTGGTAGGTGATAAATTTAAGAACTCAGTTAAACACAAACATATAACCATCTTTAAGAATTTTAACGAAGTCCATAAAACCCAAAGGGCATATTTAAAATTATACTTAAAAAGACAAATAGGGAAATGTGATGAAAACGAACTTAAACATTTGCAATTAACTTACTTAACGTGGCACTTTAGTTCAAAACGAAAAAAATCGACTATTTAACATGATGTGCCACAAAACTGCAATTCAACCACTTGAAAAACTGCTGAACACTTATATACCTTAAACTGGTCCTTCTGATCCCTAATTATAGATTGATATCAATGTAGAAAGAAAAACAGGCATTTTAATGTTAAGTGGTTGAAAATGTTGAAAATTAACCCCACTGTTCATCGTAAAGTATATGAGAGCAAGCCTAAACTACCTGAATTATATGTCATTAAACAAATGCATCCACTTCCCAGGGCCTTTTTTTAACAAAATAAGTTCACATATACCCTTAAACGTAACGCGCTAGGCTACAGACAGAATTAGGAGACCGCCTCCTGCTTTTGCTCCTAACCAATACGCAGAGAGAGAAGGTTGGCAGAAAAGTGCTGCGAGGACAGTAACAAACACCAGCAGCTCCCGAGCAGGCCCTGCTAGAGCCAGGAATGACGCACTTCGGTAACCCGACTCTTTCTCCCCTCCACCCCCGCCCCCAGCAGCGGTGCTGACACCGCCAACAGCCCGGAGTAGGAAAAAAGACAACAGAAAAAAGGCAGAGGTTGGACTGCACTAGGTTTCATCAAGAAACCTCGATTATTCCTCTTTCGACACTAACCACTAGGACTAAACAGGAAAAGAAGCTTCGTGCTTAAGCAAGTCCCATCATGGTGGTTTAAGAGTCACTAAATTAAGCTGATAATGAGTCCAATCCACAGAGACAAATACAGGGTGTGGCTGCTGTGAAATACGGCGGTCCGTGGGAGAAAAGGGGTATGGAATTTACACTCCAGTGTGAAGGGAAGATGGGGCTTTACGGTGGGAGAAGGGGGTGGCCCGCGCATTTTAAGGAACCATTGCAAACCAACACAAGCGTCTCGTTTACTTAAATCCAACCTTACAGATCAAAAGTTTCCAATAGATATATCATGTAAACTGTAAATTAACATTTAATCCAACACCATGGCCCTCAATTTAAAAACTACATCCAAGAGAAAGAAGGAGGGAGAGAGAAGAGGGGTGGTATGCAACAACATAAAAAACATTCTAGGCCACGGAAGAGAAAGTCTCACAAACCGGATGAAACTACTAATGCAATATTAAAAATTAAAGCCGAGCACTGAAGCACGAAAATCACACGATAACCCATTACAGTTAAGGATTAAAAATAAAATGACATATGCACCAAGGGGGAGCGGAAACTAAATGTCGAAAGTACAGCGGTTTATAAAAAACTAAAGGCAAAACAAGACATTCTCGCGACGGGGGGAAAAAAGGCCGAAATCAACAATACGTTCACAATTCTAGGCCAAAAGAAAATGGGAACGGGGCTCAAAGTTTTGCGGAACTACTTGATGCTGTTTCCCACACCTTCTCTCTCCCACGGCCCATCCGACCCTTTTCGTCCCCAAATCGCCGTCCGCAGATCTCCGGATCCAGGGGAGAAGAAAAAAGAAAGTCGACCCCGAGCAAGAATAAAAGTGTGGAGTGAAAACGCACAGGCTGCCTACCTGGGGCAAGGATCAGCTCAGTTCGTGCCTTGAGAAAGACAGTGCGGGTGGGGGTGGGAATGAAAAGCAGCACTAAAACTAAAACAAAAGTGGCGCCAAAACCCCCCAACAAACAGCCTTCCACTCCCGCCCTTCCCCCCTCCGCCCATGCCAGGCAGGCAGGGCCCCCTTCGGGGCAAGGTCTGCGCGCGGGGGCCAACACCGCCAGACCCCAGCCGATTTAGAAAATTGTTGCCCGAAGAAAACTGACCGAAGTCGGGCCTCGGAAGGGATGGAGAGATCGATGCCAATCGCCTTCCCCAGCAGTTCCCCCACCACGCGCTGGAGATGATGGGGCGGGGGAGAAGCAGAGGGGCCCGTCACATGAATGTTGTTCCCTCTCTAGGAAGGGAGGAAGAGAGGGAGGGAGGGGGGAGGGAGGGAAGGAAGGAGGGGAAGGGAGAAGGGAGGGGGCACGAGGGAGGGGTGTGATCAGAGTAGATTTTCCCTCGCCTCCCTCGGTCCGAGGCCCAAATATACACAACTGAGCCTCCTTTCTCCCCTCCCCCCTAGGTTCCCAGCACCACCATTTTGCTCTCTGCCTTCCCCTCACCGCGACACCGCGCTCTCCCCCACCCCAACCACAGCCTCCCGGCTTTCCTCCCCCGACTACGACTCGCACCCCACCCCACCTCCAGTTCGGGCTCTCCTAGGCTTATGAGCCTGCCGGAGAAAAGGAACCTAAATCTACTGCTACACAGAGAAGCGGAGCCTCCATCTTGCGCTGCTCCGCGTTCTCCATTTTGGGCCACCCATGGGGGGGGGGGGTCTCCGTAGAGGCCCCGAGGGAGAGTTGGGCGAGGGAAGGAAGAGAAAATCTTCAACGAGGGTAGTCGAAAAGAAGAGCCCTGCGGTAGAAAGCCACTCTAGGAGTAGGAGGTAGGGAGGAAGGGGGGCTGGAAGTTCCTTGTAAGTGTTGGGGTAGCGACTTGGGGGAAGAAGGGAGAAAGGAGGGCTGGGGGCGCCGCGGGGCGAGGAAGATCCTCCCGCGTGGACTCTGTCCCCCACTCCATGGCTGCCCCCCATGGGGGCGAAGGAAGCAGAGGGGAAATTCAATGGCAACAGAGTGCCCAACCTTTTTCCCTCCCAACTCCTCTCTCTCGCCCTGTTTCAACCATACACACCTCACGGTGGGCCCCGCGCCCTCCGGGTGCCCCTCCAAACTTCTAGAAGCTTCGCCTCCGCCATTTTATAACTTACCTCCCCCCTCAGCGTACACAGAGGCAGCAACGAGACTGTTCGCCTCCCCCACTCCTCCTTCTTTCTCAGGCCGGGGGCTTCTTCACCCCTGGGCTGGTACAAGATATTTTTCCCCTTCCTCTTCTTTACACCCTCGAATTCTACTCAGGGACGGAAGCTCCCGCGGTTCTAGAGCGGTGGGGGGTTTTGAAAGTGGCGGTCGGATCCGGCGGGGTTTTTTTTTCTTTTTTTTTTTTTTTTTTTTTTTTTTTTTTTTTTTTTGGTGGCGCTTCGGGATTGTTTGGGGTGTTCGCTCTTCGGCGACTTGGAGGCGAATGGAACGCGCAGGCGCCATCTGTCGGCCACGAACCCGCGCCCGGCTCCTGTTGGGAGGGAGCGGCATCTAGCGGCAGAGAGTTGCCACTGCAACGCCTGGCTCCCAGCCCTCCCACCCAGCGCCCTCCTCCCAGTCACCGACCAATCGTGGCCCACTGACTCCCGGGTTCAGCGTCTCCGACGCCGCCCGCAAACCAGGCGCCCGCAGGGGCGCGCCACCGAGTGGGGTAAACAAGGTGCCGTGCCCGCGCCTGACTTACTCATTCGTTTGGCCGCCCTTCCGCCGCGGACCCGATCGAGCTGCGGTTTTTCTGCCTTTAGTAGGGTGTCGAGGGGAGGGCGGTAAGAATGTCCAGCGGAGCCCCGGGCCGTGGGAATCCAGAGGCTGGCTGGACTCGCTCGGGGACTCGTTCCCCGGGCCCCTGAGCTCCTCGCGCGGCGCTAAGGTGGCAGCCTAGTCGGGCATCACCCTTCGAAGTCCCCTCTTCTGACACACCCCAGCGAGGGGCCTGTGGCCCTAGTTCCCGGACCTTCAATGCCCCCTTGTCCCTACCCTTTCCCACCAGAAGAACCCAACTCGCTTAACTCTGGCACCTGATCCTAAGTGGTTTAATGGGGCTGCTTGGGCTAGATCGGGGGCGGAATAGTGGTTGGTTTTGTTTTGTTTTTTTTGCTTCGGGTGTGGAGAGAGAGCGAGCTGATTCTCTACCAGGAAGACCTGGCCCTGGAAAAGAAAGAAAAATTGTTTTGCTTTACAGCCCACTGGTCCCGTCTCCGAGAAAACGTGGTCTGTGTCTCCAGGGTCTAGGAGTCCTAAGGAACTGGACTACTAGGCTAGGCCGGGCGCTCGACCAATTTGTTCGCCACTCTCGGGGCAGGGGAAGAGATACGACCGAGCGAAGTGGAGGGAAATCGAAATTTGGGCAAAGGAGTGTGGGGGGACCCCGCCTCACCCGCGCATCCACTGGCTTCCTGGGCGGGGGCAGCAGCGCGAAATTGTTGAGAATTTAGGTTACTTCGCATCCTGCCTTCCCAACCCTCCCCCAAGATGTTTGAAGTGCGAAAAGACCCTTTCTGCTCCTCCGACCCCTGTTAACTAAAATGTTTGTCACCCTTATTTTTTTATTTGTTTCGAATCCAGTGTACTGGACCTTTGACCGCCAAGAGCTCTTTACTCGGGGGAGAAAAACTCGGGGAGGGCCTATCCCATCCAAAGCGCCGCTTTTTCCTTGGACAGGAAGAAGTGACCTATTACAGTGTCTCCATTGCTGTTATAGAAGTTCGTAGATTCATAAAATAGTGTTTGCTTAACAAGTCTTCGTTTCTGTTCCTTTTGTGAAATTTTGGTTAAAATATTTCTTAAACTACATTTCAGTTAGAAGAAAAGGAATAAAACGTATTAATAACAACAAATTTTCCAACTGAGAAATAGGGTGAGCCCTGTGTAAATCATGAAGCCTTCACCCCGATATCACTTCTAAAACATTCCTAATGCAATAAAACGATTATTTTCAGTCCTTAAATCATATTCCTTCCGTATCTCTTGTTTGTTTCTCTCCCATCCTCTGTGCTTATTGTTTTTACTGCAACTTTACAAAAAGAGCTATAGTATATTTAATCAACTGGACAATAAAAGTTAAACAGAAACATCTAAATATCAATAACAAGAAGTAAAATCTGAGACATTTGTACTTACCTCTAAAGCTTTGGAGAGTGGAATACTATTCAAAATAAATTTCCATTTCTTTTATAGACCATCTTTGGTAGAATGCTATACAGTTTTTAATAGATTCAAGTTACAGAATAATGCAGCTAGAACATTAAATAGAGAGTAGTGGAAAATTTACAGTTATATAAGTTAATGCAAAATTCCACTTGAAGTAATAGAAAAATTGGGCCGTGTACCAAGTCATTTTTACATTAATTTAGTTCAATTGTGCCAATTTAATCTCAATTGATATTAAATGATTTCCTGTCTTAGTATTAGCTGAAAACAACTGATTTTCTGCCCCAAACATCACATTTATAGTACATTGTACAAATAGTTTTTTATCTATTTTATAAATTTGTGTTCTCAGTTAATTATCTATGTAGCAACTGAGATTTTAAACAATTTTATGCTTAGAACAAAACTGAAAAGTTCTTCTGTTTAGCAAATTAGCTCTCATTTTGTGAAAAATACCACTGAAGATTAATAACAAACTGGTATAACATCAGAAATAAATGTTGTAGCACATTTTTACTAATATTTAAGAATATTTTACAGTAACCTTTTTTTTGTTAGAGCTCTTTCAAAAACATACTTGTCAAGACTTCAATATGTAAAGAATGCTAGGTGCTCCAGTCCTATCATAAGAAGTGGAGTTTATTTCATGGGGTACTGTAACACCTAAACAATTCACCCTTTGAATGTGAGGACAAAGGGAGAAAATGCCTTCAAACGAAATGTGAAATAATGAAAAATGAAATAACTGATGGAAAATAATATTAATCTTGTTTGTAACATGTCCTTTATGAGATAATATTGTAAAGGCAGAAGCTTTGGGTGCCTAATAAGAAAAAAGGAGAATTGATAGTTAAAACTTACAAACATCTGATACTCTATAAAAGGCAAGACACTATTTGATGCAGAAATGTTCTGGTCACAAGAAATTCATATGCCACAGTATAACAAAGATAATTCTCCAGGTTTACTAAAACATCCCACAGTTCTCTTTGCTTTAAACTCCATGCAAATGGAACAAACTTCTGATTATAAATTAGGTTTTCCAGATAATCTCCTCCTCTGTACAGCATATGTATGTTTTTTATATATTCTTTTCTTTTTTTTTTTTTTTTCTTTTTCTGAGACAAAGTCTTGCTCTGTCACTCAGGCTGGAGTGCAGTGGCTCCATCTCAGCTCACTGCAACCTCCGCCTCCGGGGTTCAAGCGATTCTCCTGCCTCAGCCTCCTGAGTGGCTGGAATCACAGGCACGCGCCACCACGCCCGGCTAATTTTTGTATATTTAGTAGAGATGGAGAGATGGAGTTTCTCCATGTTGGTCAGGCTGGTCTTCAACTCCTGACCTCAGGTGATCCGCCTGCCTTGGCCTCCAAAAGGGCTGGGATTACAGGCGTGAGCCACCGTGACCAGCCCATTTTTCATATTTTCAAACACCATTCTAACCATAAAACCTAGAAATCTAAAAGTAGATAAATAAATTTAAGTCCACAGAAATTAAAAAATTATGTATACCAAGACACCAGAAACAAAGTCAAAAGATAAGCTAGAAACTGTGAGAAAATATTTGCTGTATGGATGAAAAAAGCTAATTTCTTCAAGATATGGAGAACTGTCAAAATCAATAAGGTAAAGTTTAAAACTCCAGGAGAAAAGTGGACAAAGGATATGGTCTACTTGGAGAAGAAATACAGATGGCTAGGCCAGGCATGGTGGCTTACACCTGTAATCCCAGTACTTTGGGAGGCCAAGGCAAGCATATCACAAGGTCAGAAGATCGAGACCATCCTGGCTAACACAAGGAAACCCTGTCTCTACTAAAAATACAAAAAATGAGATAGGCATGGTGTAGTTCCACCTACTCAGGAGGCTGAGGCAGGAGAATCGCTTGAACCCAGGAGGCAGAGGAGAGGTTGCAGTGAGCCAAGATGGTGCCACTGCACTCCAGCCTGGGTGACAGCGAGAATCCATCTCAAAAAAAAGAAAAGAAATAAGAAATACAGATGGCTAATACATATATAAAATAGTGCTCAACTTCATTTGCCACTAAGAAATGCAAATTAAGTCCGGGCGCAGTGACTCACACCTGTAATCCCAGCACTTTGGGAGGCCTAGGTGGGTGGATCACGAAGTCAAGAGATCGAGACCATCCTGGCCAACATGGTGAAACCCTGTTTCTACTAAAAATACAAAAATTAGCTGGGCGTGGTAGCTCACCTGTAGTCCCAGCTACTCGGGAGGCTGAGACACGAGAATCTCTTGAACCCAGGAGGCGGAGGTTGCAGTGAGCCAAAATCATGTCACTGCACTCCAACCTGGCGACAGAGCGAGACTCCATCTCAAAAAAAAAAATAAAATAAATGCAAATTAAACACAAACTCTCCTACCAGATTGCCAGAGATTTAAAATGTTGATAATACTTAGCGCTGGTAAAGAACTGAGAACTCTCATATATCATTTAGGGGAGAGTAAATTAAAAAAAAAAAAAAAAACTGAAAAATAAAAATTTTAAAAAGGTCGGGTGCAGTGGTTCACATCTGCAGTTCTAACACTGGGAGGCCGAGGCAGGAGAATCATTCGAGCCCAGGAGTTCGAGACCAGCCTGGGCGACATAGCAAAACCCCATCTCTACAAACATTTTAAAAACTGGAGAAAAAGTTGAAAGTATCTCGGAGCAGTTAAATGTAAAATTGATATAGCAATTCCATTTGTAGGAGTCTGCCATACAGATATGCTCATACAAATTATACAGAAATATATATAGAAAGATTTTCATTATAGCTTTGTAATAGAAACTGACAACAATAGAAATGGTCATCATCGGGGGGACTGAGTAAAGAAATGATGATACATCCATACAATAGATACATTGGATAATGGTGGGCATACAATAGTCCTATGCCCACTATTAAAACAAGTATATACTTATCTATTAATATTGCAAATATGGGCCAGGCGCTGTGGCTCACGCCTGTAATCCCAGCACTTTGGGAGGCCAAGGCAGGTGGATCATGAGATCAGGAGATCAAGACCATCCTGTCTAACACAGTGAAACCCCATCTCTACTGAAAATACAAAAAAATTAGCCAGGCATGGTGGTGGGCACCTGTAGTCCCAGCTACTCGGGAGGCTGAGGCAGGAGAATGGTGTAAGTGAACCCGGGAGGCGGAGCTTGCAGTGAACTGAGGTCACGCCACTGCACTCCAGCCTGGGCAACAGAGTGAAACTCCATCTCAAAAAAAAAAAAAATTGCAAATATGTCTAAGATATGAGAAAAAATCAAGTTGCAATTACCTGGTATACTGTGATCTCATTTTGGAATATATATATTTATATACACATGTATTTGCTTGCATATGCATAAAACTTTTTTTGATAGAGACGGCATCTCACTATGTTGCCCTGGCTGGTTAGGAACTCCTGATGTCAAGCAATCCTCCTGCCTTAGTCTCCCGAAGTTCTGGGATTACAGTCATGAGCCACCAGGCCCAGCCAAAACATTCTTGAATATACAGGAAACCTAACAGTTACTACTCAGAAAAGAGACAGTACAGTTCCATGACTTGTCATTTTACTTTTCATTTTATACATTTCTACCTTATTTTTTTTTACAGTGAGCATATATTACTTATGGAAGTTTTAAGAATTTATACTGGTTGCTCCAGAAAACAGTTTGGCACTTTCCTACAAAGTTAAATACATACTTACCATCTGACCCAGCAATCTCAGTCCTGAGCATTTATCCCAAAGAAATGAAAATGTATGTTTACACAAAAACCTGCACACAAGTACTTATAGCAGCTTTTATTTGTGATAGCCAAAAACAGAAAACAACCAACGTATCTATCACCTGGTGAATGGTTAAGCAAACTGGTTCCATCATGGAATGGAATACTATTCAACAATAAAAAGAAACTATTGGCCAGGCATGGTGGCTCACGCCTGTAATCCTAGCACTTTGGGAGGCCAAGGCGGTTGGATCTCCCTAGGTCAGGAGTTTAAGACCACCTTGGCCAACATAGTGAAACCCCATCTCTGCTAAAAATACAAAAATTAGACAGGCATGGTAGCAGGCACCTGTAGTCCCAGTTACTCGGGAGGCTGAGATGGGAGAATTGCTTAAACCCAGGAAGCGGAGGTTGCAGTGAGCCGAGATCATGCCACTTCACTCCAGCCTGGACAAGAGGGAAACTCTATCTCAAAAAAAAAAAGAAAAAGAAACTATTGATACATCCAAAAAACTTACATGGGGCCCGGCACGGTGGCTCATGCCTGTAATCCCAGCACTTTGGGAGGCCGAGGTGGGCGGATCACAAAGTCAGGAGTTCAAGACCAGCCTGACCAACATGGTGAAATCCCGTCTCTACTAAAGATACAAAAATTATCCGGGTGTGGTGGTGTGTGCCTGTAATCCCAGCTACTGGGGAGGCTGAGGCAGGAGAATCATTTGAAACCTGGAGGCAGAGGTTGTGGTGAGCCGAGATAGCATTCCGGCCTGGGTGACAGGGCGAGACTCTGTCTCAAAGAAAAAAACTTACATGGATCTGAAGGGCATTATGCTTAGTGGGAAAAAAAATCTCAGAGTTACAATGATTCCATTATATGATATTATCAAAATGAAAAATTATAGTTATGGAGGACAGATCAGTGGTTGACAAGGATTAGGGTTGGGAAAAGACTATGAGTATTAAGGGGTAACATGAGAGAGTTTTTTGTGGTGATGGAACAATTGCGCATCCTGATTTTGGTGATGGTTACTCAAATCTACAGGTGATAAAATTTTAGAGAACTCCATCCTGGCGAACACAATGAAACCCTGTCTCTACTAAAAAAATACAAAAAACTAGCCGAGCGAGGTGGCGGGTGCCTGTAGTCCCAGCTACTTGGGAGGCTGAGGCAGGAGAATGGCGTAAACCCAGGAGGCGGAGCTTGCAGTGAGCTGAGATCCGGCCACTGCACTCCAGCCTGGGCGACAGAGCAAGATTCTGTCTCAAAAAAAAAAAAAAAAAAAAATTATGGAGAACTACAAATACACACACATAAGTACATGAAAAAACCGGGTGAAATCCAAGTAAGGTCTACACTTGAGCTGATAGTGTTGTATCAATTGTCAATTTCCTGTATTTGACAAGGTGCTATTGGGGCAAAGCTTTGTGAAGGGTACCTGGGAATTCTCTCTACTATTTTTGCTACTTCTTGTAGCAAACTAAACTATTTCAAAATAAAATAGTCCTAAACTGTTTCAAAATAAAAAGTTGTAATAAAAATAATTAACTCGGCCGGGCGCGGTGGCTCAAGCCTGTAATCTCAGCACTTTGGGAGGCCGAGACAGGCGGATCGCGAGGTCAGGAGATCGAGACCATCCTGGCTAACACGGTGAAACCCCGTCTCTACTAAAAAAATGCAAAGAAACTAGCCGGGCGAGGTGGCGGGCGCCTATAATCCCAGCTACTTGGGAGGCTGAGGCAGGAGAATGGCGTAAACCCAGGAGGCGGAGCTTGCAGTGAGCTGAGATCCGACCACTGCAGTCCAGCCTGGGTGACAGAGCAAGACTCCGTCTCAAAAGAAATAATAATAATAATAATTAACTCTGGGGCTGGGCACGGTGGCTCATGCCTGTAATTCCAACGCTTTGGGAGGCTGAGGTGAGAGGATCATTTGAGTCCAGGAGTTTGAGACTAGCCAGGCATGGTAGCATGCTCCTATAGTCCCAGCTGTTCTGGAGGCTGAAGCAGGAGGATGGTTTGAGCCCTGGAGGTGGAGGATCACTTGAGGTCAAGGCTGCAGTGAGCCAAGATCGCAGTACTGCACTCTGGCCTGGAAGAGAGAGTGAGACCCTAACTCAAAAAAAAAAAAAAAAAGACACTGGTAATAAATGAAAAAATTCTCTGGTTAGTGGAAAGATAATTACTCCATTGCAAATTAATAAACTGAATTTCTGGTTTACGAACCAGCTTTTTGTAAACTTGGATATAATAGACTTAATTTCCAATATCCTTATCATTGCCCCTGTGTGAACTTATATGATTAAAGACCTGATGCTGCAATACTTAGAAATAGACCTTGGACCTGTGGCATTAACAGGAAATAGACATACCAATAGGCCTTGTCTAAAACAAATAACTGGCACCTTTTAAGGCATCTTAAATACCCTGTTACTAGATTTGCCTGATTTTTTTTTTTTTACTTTGAATGATATGCAATGTTTTCAGTATGAGTTAATGGAACCAAAGGTCTATCTTTTTTTTTTTTTTTTTTTTTTGAGACGGAGTCTCGCTTCGTCGCCCAGGCTGGAGTGCAGTGGCGTGATCTCGGCTCGCTGCAACCTCCGCTTCTCGGGTTCACGCCATTCTCCTGGGACTACAGGCGCCCGCCACCACACCTGGCTAATTTTCTTCTTTTTTTTTTTTTTGTATTTTTAGTAGAGACGGGGTTTCACCATGTTAGCCAGCCAAAGCTCTATCTTTTTACAAAAGATTCTCTCTCTCATATCCAGCCCCTTCCACTTCTCATCTAACTACAATAATAGTCCCATGTCCAGTTTCTTTCACATCCAAACCAATCCTGATTAGATTACTTCCTTATTTTTATGCATGCTTACTAGTTCTCTTACTTTCTTGCTTACTCTAGCTCATTCATTTACATACTTTTTTCTTTTTTTTTTTTTATTTTAACTTATTGACCAATGTACATACTCTCTTACTGTCTTAGCTGGCCTACAACAATGCTCCTCTAACACTAATGTGCATAAGAATCTCCTAAGGATCTTCCTGAAATGCAAATTCTGATTCTGTAAGTCTGTGGCTAGGGCAAAACCTAATACTTTGCATTTTTTCTTTTTCTTTTTTTTTTTTTTTT
>NW_012114699.1:185539-187280 GCF_000951035.1 Colobus angolensis palliatus | reverse complement strand
AAAAAATTAGGCCAGGTACAGTGGCTCACATCCATAATCCCAGCACTTTGGGAGGCCCAGGCAGACAGATCACTTGAGGACAGGAGTTCGAGCAGCCTGGCCAACATGGTGAAACTGCGTCACAAAAATTACCTGGGCGCCTGACCAATGTGGTGAAACCCCATCCCTACTAAAAATGCAAAAATTAGGCTGAGCGTAGTGGCTCAGGCCTGTAATCCCAGGACTTTGGGAGGCCAAGGTGGGTGAATCACAAGGTCAGGAATTCAAGACCAGCCTGGCCTCATGGTGAAACCCCATCTCTACTAAAAATACAAAAATTAGCAAGGTGTCATGGCAGGTGCCTGTAATGCCAGCTACTCGGGAGGCTGAGGCAGAGAATTGCTTGAACCCAGGAGGTGGAGGTTGCACTGAGGAGAGATTGCACCACTGCACTCCAGCCTGGGCGACAGAACAAGATTCCGTCTCAAAAAAGCAAAACAAAAAAATTAGCCGGGCGTGGTGGCGTGAGACTATAGTCCCAGCTTCAGGAGGCTGAGACAGGAGAATTGCTTGAACCTGGGAGGCAGAGATTGCAGTGAGCCGAGACCACGCCACTGCACTGCAGCCTGGGTAACAGCAAGATTCTGTCTCAAAAAGAAAAAAAAAATTATCTGGGCATGGTGATGCGCACCTGTGGTCCCAGCTACTGGGGAGACTGAGGTGGGAAGATCGTTTGAGCCCAGGAAGTCAAGGCTGCAATAAGCTGTGATTGTGCCACTGCACTCCAGCCTAGGTGACAGAGCGAGACCCTATCTCAAAAAATAAAATAAAATTCTTGCTGTTTTCCATGAACTTTCCCACTTCTGTATATTTCCTCCATTCAAATCCTCTTCATCCTCGAGTGACCGGTTTAAATGAAAATGTCTCCATAAACCCTCCCCTGCTGTCCCCTTGGGAAATTATCTCTTTCAGTTTGGAAGTCTTCTCCCTACCAGATTTTGACTGCCTTGCAAATAATAAGTATAGTAGTAATAAGGTTTTGTTCACATTTGCTATAACCACTGTGCCTAGCACAAATGTTGACATATAGAAAATCATTAACTCTTTTTTATGAAACAGGGTGTTGCTTTGTCGCCCAGGCTGGAGTGTAGTGGTGCGATTGTGGCTCACTGCAACCTGGAACTCCTGGGCTCAAGTGATCCTCCCAGTTCAGCCTCCCAAGTAGCTGGAATTACAGGCACACACCACCGTGCCCAGCTAATTTTGTTTTTAAATTTTTTGTGGAGATGGGGATCTTTCTTTGTTGCCCAGGCTGGTAGTACATGTCTATTATATTGAAATAGGAAAAGAAATAATTATTTAAATCAGCACTTTTAGAACTTTTTGCAAAGATGCAATTTCTATAACCTGTGTTGTCTAGCATGGTAGTCCCATGTAGCTACTGAGCACTTGAAATGTGGCTAGTGCAACTGAGGAACTGAATTTTTTATTTCTTTTAATTTTAACTCATTAAAATTTAAATGTAAATGGCCACATGTAGCTAGTGGCTACCACATTGAACAGTGGCTATCCAGATAATTCTGATTAAAATTGTTCTTCAGGGCCGGGCGCGGTGGCTCAAGCCTGTAATCCCAGCACTTTGGGAGGCCGAGACGGGTGGATCATGAGGTCAGGAGTTCGAGACCATCCTAGCTAACACGGTGAAACCCCGTCTCTACTAAAAAAATGCAAAGAAACTAGCCGGGCGAGGTGGCGGGCGCCT
>NW_012114699.1:182024-185489 GCF_000951035.1 Colobus angolensis palliatus | reverse complement strand
GTGAAACCCTGTCTCTACTAAAAATACAAAAAAAAAAACTAGCCGGGCGAGGTGGCGGGCGCCTGTAGTCCCAGCTACTCTGGAGGCTGAGGCAGGAGAATGGTGTAAACCTGGGAGGCGGAGCTTGCAGTGAGCTGAGATCCGGCCACTGCACTCCAGCCTGGGCGACAGAGCGAGACTCCGTCTCAAAAAAAAAAAAAAAAATTGTTCTTCATTCAGCAGTATTTACTGAGTGCCTTCTGCCAGCCAGCCACACAGTATTCTATGGGCTGGTCATAGAAAAATGAATATAGTCGTCCCTCCATATCCAAGGGAGGTTGGTTCCAGGATCCCCCCAGAATATCAAAATGTTCAAGTCCCTAATGTAAAATGTCACAGTATTTGCATATAACCTACACACATTCTCCCACATACTTTTAATCATCTCTAGATGATTAAAAGGATTACTTATAATACCTAATACAATGTAAATACTACATATATATATATACACACGCAATACAGTTCTACTGTATTGGTTTTTTTATTTGTATTATTTTCTTTTTGTTTTTGTTTTTAAGACAGAGTCTCGCTCTGTCACCCAGGCTGGAGTGCAGTGGCGTGATCTCGGCTCACCGCAACCTCCACCTCCTGGGTTCAAGCGATTCTTCTGCCTCAGCCCCCCGAGTAGCTGGGACTACAGGCACGCGCCACCATGCCCAGCTAATTTTTGTATTTTTAGTAGAGACGGGGTTTTCACCATGTTGGCCAGGATGGTCTTGAATCCAAGAATGGGGAACCCATGGATACAGAGGGATGACTAATTCACAACTCTTGACCTTAAAGAGCTTGCAACCTATTAAGAAAAGATAGTCGGGATCAAAGAAATTCAGTCAAGTGTTGTAGGTGCTATTATAGAAGGTTGACAGAAGTCGAATATGCACACAAAGGAGAATGTGGGCAAGAGTCAGAAAAGGATTCTGGAGTCAGGAGTCAGAAAAAGATGGTAAGAGTTAAAATGATGAACTAGACACAGTGGTTCACGCCTGTAATCCCAGCACTTTGAGGGGCAGAGGCAGGAGGATCGTCTGAGCCCAGGAGTTTAAGAGCAGCCTGGGCAACATGGTGAGACCTCCCATCTCTACTAAAATTATTTTAAAAATAAAATTTTAAAAAGCATTACAGTGACATAGTATTCATTAGGCAAACAAAAGATAAAGAGCTTTGCCCAGGGAAGAGTATGAACAAAGGAATGGAAAATCAAAACAGAGAGCCTGTCTCCTTCTGGAACTGCAAGTAGTTAATTTAGCTAACACCTAGGAAATGGAAGGCAGGGATTTCTACTAAAAGAACTGAAGCCTGGGTAACATGGCGAAACCCCATCTCTACTAAAAATACAAAAAGTTAGCCAGTTGGGGTGGCACACACCAGTAGTCCCAGCTAACTCAAGAGGCTGAGGTGGGAGAATGACCTGAGCCCAGGAAATTGAGGCTACAATGAGCCATGATCATGACACTGCACTCCAGCCTGGCCAATGGAAGTGAGACCCTGTCTGGAATTAAAAAAAAAAAAAAAATTGTAATAACTGAGGCTGAGGCAGGAAGATCACTTGAGCCCAGGTGTTCAAGGTTGCAGTGAGGTGTGATCATACCACTGTACTCCAGCCCGGACAACAGAGCAAGATGTTGCCTCTTAAAAAATAAATAAATAATTTGAAATACTAAAACAAAGAACTGGAGAAGTTTGTGCTGGAGACATAGGCAAGAGCCCAATCATAGAGTGCCCTTGTATGCAGTGCTGAGGAAGGATTTTGGCATCCAGTAGGCAATAGAGAGTCATGGAAGCTACATATTCAGATTGACATTTTAGAAAGATGTCTATCTGCGTGATGCACTGGAAAGGGATACACAGTCTAAGAAGTGATGGGGCCAAACTAAACAGTGGCAGTGAAAATGTAGCCAGGGTTTAGATGAGGTGTATATGCTTTTTAGCCTGAAACAAGATGGTAACTACAGTGAACAACTTCATTTTGTCTTTATTTAATAATCCGTTCAGTTTTCCTTTTTTGTGTATTTTTACATATAGAGGCACAGCCTTCACTGAATGGTGGCGTCTCCATGGAAGCAAAGTTGAAACTTATGAATATCTGGAAATTTCAAGGAAAAACTACCTTCTGCCTAAATTATCTGAGAAATACTAGCCAAAATAATTGGTTCCTATCAGGAACTAATTATATGGCAACTTAACACTGCCATCGGTGCTAGTTATCTGTATTAAGTAAACAACGTCATAGGGTTTGTTTGTGTAGACAAATGACATTTGCATTATTTTTTCAGTGCACACTTTTTTTTTGTTTTTCTTTTTTTTTTTTCTTTGAGACAGAATCTTGCTCTGTCACCCAGGCTGGATTGCAGTGGCACGATCTCGGCTCACTGCAAACCCCACCTCCTGGGTTCAAATGATTCTCCTGCCTCAGCCTCCTGAGTAGCTGGGATTACAGGCATGCACCACCATGTCCAGCTAATTTTTGTATTTTTACTAGAGACGGGGTTTTACCATGTTGGTCAGGCTGGTCTCAAACTCCTGACCTCGTGATCCGCCTGCCCCGGCCTCCCAAAGTGCTGGAATTACAGGCGTGAGCCACCACACCCGGCCTCAGTGGAAACTTTTAATAAACAACAACAAAACATTTATCAAGGCACAAGCAGATCTATCAACTCAGACTTAGAGAAACAGAAGCATTGTTGTTAAGAGACAGAATAAACCCTACCCCCAACAACAAATATTTTTTGGCTCTTTCCCTATATTGCTGAAAGTGATTTGGTTAAAATTAATATTGCCCAGAACCTCCAACAAGACTCTCTTTTATTGGTACAAATACAAGCTTATAGAGCCAAGGTCATATTAGTAATTAAGGAGGACACTCATATTAATAACAATAAAGACTATTTGAGTTTAAGTGAAGTATTTGTTATTGTAACTACCAACATTAAGTAAAATTCAAACACTATTGGCCTTAGCCATAGTGGTCATTAAAGAAGGGAAATGAGCAAAAGCAAAAAGGAAAAAAAAATGGAAAAAAGAAACAGAATTCAAACACTATCACCACTGTCAGCATTTGATGTCTATCATTGGTAGCAAGTTTACTGTTATATGCTGATAGCACTTCTAATGTTAGACACTAGAAATTAATGCTAGAACTGCTTGTGGAAAGATTAAGAGGTGTGAAGAGAGGATGAGTGGAGGTTTTCAAAGTAGAAGAGTGCTAAGGATAGAAACTTCTGAGAAAATATATTTATCTCAAATATATAGACAGTACTGGATTAGATTCTGGACCAAACTTTTTTTTTCTGGAGATGGAGTCTTGCTGTGTCACCCAGGCTGGAGTGTAATGACACTATCTCGGCTCACTGCAACCGCCATCTCCTGGGTTCAAGCCATTCTTGTGCCTCAGCCTCCCAAGTAGCTGGAATTACAGGTGCATGC
>NW_012114699.1:173485-181565 GCF_000951035.1 Colobus angolensis palliatus | reverse complement strand
TGAATTATTTAGGGGTAAAAGGGGCATTATTTCTGCAATGTATCCTCAAATGGTTCAGAAAGAAAGGTAATATAAATATATTCCTTATGCATACCTTATATACAGTGGTGGTGTGCTACAGTCTGCTAGCACCATCTCACTAGAATTGATTGTACACATGTCTTCCCTAGAATTGATTGTACACATGTCTTCCCTAGAATTGATGATACACATGTCTTCCCAACTCTGGTTCAGTGATTTCAGGTTGAGAGCTTGAAATCAGCCATGATGGGAGTATTTACACCATGGAAATCAGCAAACACTAGAGAGACCAGTCTATTTTTCCCCCAGGAGAGCCAGTAGTTAAAACATATTTGTCAGGAATCTAATTCAAAGATCATGTCCAGATTTATGGATTTTTGTGTGTGATTATAATTGATGAGTTATTCTATTTTACTTTTAACCTGAGTTGATACATTTTTCAAAAAAACCAACAAACAAACCAACCAACCTAGTGATAAGGGCAGGTGCAGTGGCTCAGGCCTGTAACCCCAGCACTTTGGGAGGCCGAGGCAAGTGGATCGCTTGAGCTCAGGAGTTCGAGACAAGCCTGGGCAACATGGCAAAACCCCCTCTCTACTAAAAATACAAAAATTAACCAGATGTGGTGGCGTGTGCCTGTAGTCCCAGCTACTGACTTGGGAGGATGTGATGGGAGGATGGCTTGAGCCCAGGAGGCGGACGTTGCAGTGAGCCAAGATTGTGCCACTGCACTCCAGCCTGGACGACAGAGCCAGATCCTATCTCAAAAACAAAAACAAAAACCTAGTGATTAATACCTAATAATGATAATAATATATTTTAATATGCCATCTTTTCTCATCACCTGAAGCGTCTTTCAAACTTGTCTTCCCAAGGAAGTAGGTAAATATATACATTATCCTAGCTTTGTAGTTATTTATTGTATGCCATAAACTAAAAGTAATCACATACCTAGCAGCAGGAACCAATTTCGCTATGCCCAGACATACTGCTTGCTTCCCAAGCTTCTGAATCCTTCATTGGACTTTGTCAAGCCTCATATTCCCCACAAAGTCTCTCTCTCTCTCTCTGTCTCTTGCTCTCTTTTTTTTTTTTTTTTTTGAGACAGAGTCTCACTCTGTCGCCCAGGCTGGAGTGCAGTGGTGGGATCTTGGCTCACTGCAACCTCCACCTCCCGAGTTCAAGCAATTCTCCTGCCTCAGCCTCCCAAGTTGCTGGGATTACAGGCGCCTGCCACCACGCCTGGCTAATTTTTGTATTTTTAGTAGAGACGGGGTTTTACCATGTTGGCCAGGCTGGTCTTGAACTCCTGACCTCAAGTGATCCACCCACCTTGACCTCCCAAAGTGCCGGAATTATAGGTGTGAGGTAACACGCCTGGCATAAAGTCTCTCTTGAATATTGCATTCCACATTTGTCCCTTCCCTTCATTCGGAAGAATGTGTGGAAGATACATAGAGGGGCATCCACACCAACTACCTCACTTTTCAGAGAAGAAACCGAAGAGTCAAGAGATTAACTTCCCCAGTATAACACATTGTCCAGTAACAGTTAGGAGCAGCACCCTAATCCTCTCATCCCCAAGTCCTAGGCTGTTTCTCTGCACCGCTAGAGAACACATTTTACAGAGAGTGGATACAAGATCACAGTTTTCTGCTTCCTAGTCAAACTTAGTGTACTTATTCAAGAGTAGAAACATCTGTCTAGCACAGTAGATGCTCAATAAATAAAACTTGGTGATCAATAAATATTTGATATATCCATTAGTTTGGAATGCCTTTCATATAGTCTTTTTTTTTTCAAAGATGCTTTTTGATTTATTTACGAAGCTATAAAATTTGACATGCATTTTCTCAGAGCTGTAAATGAAGAGCTGGCTACCAACAATGAAAGTCGATGACTTGTTTCACAGAGGGTGGGACATCCAAATGTCTAGGTGCCAAATTAGAAAATGACATCAGCCTTGGAGTCTTTACTGAGGTTTTAGCCTTTCAGATTTAAATATGGCTTATAGAACACTTTGAGAATCAATTTAAAGTCACTTTCCAGGGCAAAACATTATAGCCAATTAGATATTCTTAAAGAAGTATATCAACTAGTAGCACAAGAAAAAGCAAAAATAAAAATAAGATAGGGGCTATCCCAAGTTGTTTGTCCCTATTAAATAAATAAATAAATAACACTTTTCTACAACCTTTAGATAGAGAAAGTGATAAAAATTTAAATATTACAAGTTTTCAAAAGGACTACCAGAAGAAACTTAGTGAGGTTAGTAGTCTATTTAAGATCCCAATCATCAGAAACTTTTAAACTGGGGTCTTTATTCCTTTATGAGTTGTTGAAACATTCTTGAGGTTTACAGCCTACCATTCAGCAAGTTAAGACCAATAAAACACCCACTCGATGCATTCAGTCTTATTTCCCAAGAAGAAATAACAAAACAGAGTTTGAAAAGACATTCATTCATAACAACTCTTGTGAAATAGAGCTCAAAGACCTTTGAAGTACAATGATCAATCAGATTTTTTATATATAGTATAAAAAATGGTATGCTGTTTGATGGAAAATCAGGTTCTATCCTTCAGTCTACAAATAGCAGTATATGAAAATTAAAAGGCAATCAAAAATATGTAAGATAAGTTGCTGTCATGACATCATTACTTCAACCAAATTGTGGTTTTGATGCTCAAGAGGATAGTTGCAAATGTTTAGAAAGTTACAGACACTTGATTTTGAAGACAGGGAAATGGATGAGACATAGTGCCCTTGCCTGCGAAAAATAAATCCAAACCATAAGTTTTTAAAAATTTATCTTTCTAAGGCCGGGTGCAGTGGCTCACACCTACAATCCTAGCACTTTGGGAGTCCAAGGTGGGTGGATCATGAGATCAGGAGTTCGAGACCAGCTTGACCAACATGGTGAAACCCTGTCTCTACTAAAAATACAAAAATTAGCCGGGCGTGGTGGCAGGTGCCTATAATCCCAGCTACTCAGGAGGATGAGGCAGGAGAATGGCTTGAACCCAGGAGGCAGAGGTTGCAGTGAGCCCAAGATCACACCATTGCACTCCAGCCCGGGTGACGGAGCGAGACTCTGTCTCAAAAAAGAAAAAAAAAAGAAATGAAAACGTGTAATATGAAGCCAGAATATTTGTCTTGGATCTCAAATGTAATGAAAAATTCTGATTGTAATTTTAAGCATTTATACAAATAATGCAAAATAAAGATTATGTGAAGTTCAGAAAACCTTTTTCATTTTAGTTGAAATGCACTAGGATATTTAATAAAAGCTCAATGATAGAGTCTGAGAAAAATTAGATTCTTCAGATAAAAGTAATGAAAATCTCACAATAAAATATTATTAGCATACTTTCATGTAAACACCATATAAAGACTATGGCCAAACTCAAACCAGAGGTCCACATAATCATTTTAGAACTCCTGTTGTTTAGAATACTGTTGTTTATACGTTTAAAGTACATTGCTTAGGCCGGGCACAGTGGCTCATGCCTGTAATCCCAGCACTTTGAGAGGCCAAGGCAGGTGGATCATCCGAGGTCAGGAGTTCGAGACCATCCTGCCCGACATGGTGAAACCCCATCTCTACCAAAAATACAAAATTTAGCCTGGCATAGGGCATGCGCCTGTAATCCCAGCTACTCAGAAGGCTGAGGCAGGAGAATTGCTTGAACCCGCAAGGCAGAGGCTGCGGTGAGCTGAGATCACACCACTGCACTCCAGCATGGGCAACCTAGGGAAACTCCATCTCAATAAATAAATAAAGTACATTGCTTAAAGAAAGCCATACTTTCCGGGCGCAGTGGCTCATGCGTGTAATCCCAGCACTTTGGGAGGCCGAGGCGGGCGGATCACAAGGTCAGGAGATCCAGACCATCCTGGCTAACACGGTGAAACCCCATCTCTACTAAAAATACAAAAAAATTAGCCGGGCGTGGTGGCGGGCGTCTGTAGTCCCAGCTACTCGGGAGGCTGAGGCAGGAGAATGGCCTGAACCCAGGAGGCAGAGCTTGCAGTGAGCCGAGATCGGGTCACTGCACTCCAGCCTGGGCAACAGAGCGAGACTCTGTCTCAGAAAAAAAAAAAAAAAAAAAAAGAAAGCCATACTTAATCAGGGAAAAGGAAAAATCCTGAAAACAGGTTTCAGAAGTATCCTGATAAACTACCAAATTTGATAAGATGGATAATTCTACTTGTATTATAGGGCATTTCGTGTAACAACTAATACAACATTATTAATTTAAAGGTCAAACAGGCTAGGCACAGTGGCTCACGCCTATAATCCCAGCACTTTGCGAGGCCAAGGCAGGAGAATAACGAGATCAGGAGTTCGAGAGCAGCCTGGCCAACATGGTGAAACCTCGTCTCTACTAAAAATACAAAAAATTAGCTGGGCATAGTGGCGGGCAACAGAGTGAGACTCCATCTCAAAAATAAATAAATAAATAAATAAATAAATAAAGATCAAACAATTGACTTGGAGTGAGGGGGAACGCTACGGAGACTGTTCCACTTCCCTGTTTACAGATTCAAGTAGTTACACAAGACCTTCTAAGATCTAAGATGCAGTAGCTTTTTCTTAATTTGGTGGAAAGAGGGTTTTAAAACACTGTTGATAACAGAACCACCTTTATTCCTTTTTCTCTGTTTAAGTAAAATGGAAAGTCTCCCAAATAGATTTCATGTCAATATGCTTTTCCTCAAAAATATAGTCAGCAGACTTCAGGATTTTATAAATATTCACATATTCACATAAAGTTTCCCCCCCTTTTAAATTTGTTCTGCCTTCCTCTTACATATTTCAAAGTGCATTTTTCCTCTCCAGAATAATTATCCCAATCCTTTAACCTGGGAGTTAGAGGAATTTTCCACTGCAAATGTTGCTGTCTAGCTACTATGCCCATAAATTATGTTTCTAAAGCATTGATTCTCAATGATTTCCAAAGTCGTATTCACTCCACACTCTGAGGGTCAGACAACTTTTGGCACATCCTCAAACCTTGAAAGTAACATGGAGTTAATTCCCATGTTTATGAGACATTTGTTGCCTCCACTCTCTTCCTCAATGTGTGTGAGCTCACCCCTTTGGTGTGGAAGATCTAAGAAAAGAAGGTGAGAAGGAAAAATCAGGAAATGACAATACCTTACATTTCTATGTCTTAACAAGGAGTTCCAAATACTTTTATAATGCCGCATTTGTCTTTGCAACTTCCCTGTGAATGTGTAGAGCTAAGGGGAAAGACTGGGACAATCATTTAACCTTTCAGTTTCATTATATCTTACCTGGGAATAACAATACAGGCTTGACATACTTTGGTTCTCTGAAGATAGAGTTAATGATAAATATAATACATGAATCCACTCTCCTTTTAAAAAGTCAGAATTGGCCGGGCATGGTGGCTCACGCCTGTAATCTCAGCACTTTGGGAGAGGTCAGGAGTTCTAGACCAGCCTGGCCAACATGGTGAAACCCCATCTCTACTAAAAATACAAAAATTAGCCAGGTATGGTGGCAGTCATCTGTAATCCCAGCTACTCAGGGGGCTGCGGCAGGAGAATCGCTTGAACCCGGGAGGCAAAGGTTGCAGTGAGCCTAGATAGCGCCAGTGCACTCCAGCCTGGGGAACAAGAGCGAGACTTCGTCTCAAAAAAAAAAAAAAAAAAAAGTCAGAATAGGCCAGGCACAGTGGCTCACACCTGTAATCTCAGCACTTTGGGAGGCTGAGGTGGGAGAATTGCTTTAGCTCAGGAGTTCAAGACCAGCATGGGCAACATAGTGAGACCTCATCTCTACCAAAATTCAAAAAAATTAGCCAGGTGTGGTGGCGCATGTACTCAGGGGAGCTAAGGTAAGAAGATCGCTTGAGCCCAGGAGGTTGAGGCTGCAGTGGGCCCTGATCATGCCACTGCACTCCAGCCTGGGCAACAGAGCAAGACCCTGTCCCAAAAAAATGTTTTAAAAAAATCAGAACATTGGCTGGGCGCGGTGGCTCACACCTGTAATCCCAGCACTTTGGGAGGCCAAGGTGGGCAGATCACAAGGTCAGGAGATCGAGACCAGCCTGGCCAACATGGTAAAATCCTGTCTCTACTAAAAATACAAAAAAATTAGCCAGGCACGGTGGCAGGTGCCTGTAGTCCCAGCTACTCAGGAAGCTGAGGCAGGAGAATGGTGTGAACCCGGGAGGCGGAGTTCACAGTGAGCCGAGATTGCGCCACTTCACTCTAGCCTGGGTGACAGAAAGAGACTCTGTCTCAAACAAACAAACAAAAAAAATTCAGAACATTAAAAAGATGAAGCTAAAGTCTTTGTATTAGTCATGATTCCCCAGAGAAACAGAATCACTGTGTGTGTGTGTGTGTGTGTGTGTGTGTGTGTGTGTGTGTGTGTGTTAAGGAATTGGCTCACATGATCATGGAGGCTGAAAAGTCCAAAGATCTGCAGTTGGCAAGCTGGAGACCAAGGTGAGTCAATGGTGTGGTTCCACTATGAGAGCCAGCACAAGACCCAACAAGAGCTAATATTTTCGTTTGAGTCCAAAGGCAGAAAAAGACCAATGTCTCAGCTCAAGCGGTCAAATAGTAGGAGTTACCCCATTACTCTTGGGAGGGTCAGCCTTTTTGTTCTATTCAGGCCTTCAACTGATTATATGAGGCCCACCAACATTGGGAAGGGCCATCTGTTTTACTCAGTCCACCAATTCAAATGTTAATGTCCTCCAAAAACGCCCTCACAGACACACTGAGAATAATGTTTGACCAAATATCTAGGCACCGTTTGATCCAATCAAGTTCACACGTAAAGTTAACCATCACTGGCCAAGTGTGGTGGCTCACTCCTGTAATCCCAGCACTTTGGGAGGTCAACGCGGGCAGATCACCTGGGGTCAGGAGTTTGAGAGCAACCTGGCCAACATGGTGAAACCCCATCTCTACTAAAAATAAAAATAAAAAAATAGCCGGGCATGATGGCGCACATCTGTAGTCCCAGCTACTTGGGAGGCTGAGGCAGGAGAATCGCTTGAACCTGGGAGGTGGAGGTTGCAGTGAGCCGAGGTCACACCACTGCACTCCAACCTGGGCAACAGAGTGAGACTCCGTCTCAAAAAAAAAAAAAAAATTAACCATCACAGTCCCCTTGGCCACCATCCCAACCTGCTTCTTTCCCTTCTTTCCATAGATAATCATTTTTTAGTTTGGTACACATCCTTCCTGATAAATATTTTAAATACTTCTACTTAAGTAGGCATAGAATTGGTATTTTAAATACTAATTCGTGTAGCTGAGCATTGTGATGGGCACCTGTAATCCCAGCTACTTGGGAGGCTGAGACAGGAGAATCACTTGAACCCGGGAGGCAGAGGTGGCAGTGAGCCGAGATTGAGGCACTGCGCTCCAGCCTGGGAAACAAGAGTGGAACTCCATCTAAATAAATAAATACGTAAATAAATAAATACCAATTTGCTTATAAGCCTAAAGTATAGAACATAGTATCATATCATAGTGTTTGACATAAATCATGTCATACTACACATACCCTTTTGTGACATGTGCTTTTTATTCAACATTATGTTTTAGAGATTTATCCCTGTTGATACATATAATACTTCATGATTATTAACTACTGTATAGTGTTCCATTATGTGAATGAGCTCCATTTTATTTAGTCATTCCCCTATTGATGGACAGAGAAATTGTTTATTTTTCACAGCTAACAACAGTTCTATAGTAAACATCCTTGTGTACCTGTGGGTGTGTTTCTCTACCTGGAAGTGCAATGTTTGTAATTCTTTCCATAGGAGACAACTAGTTTAATAAAAACTGAATGTAACATTTTAAATTCGTCTTTTTTGTTTGTGTGTAAACTTGTGAATTGTTACTTTTTTTTTTTTTGAGACGGAATCTTGCTTTAGTTGCCCAGGCTGGAGTGCAATGGCACGATCTCAGCTCACTGCAGCCTCTGCCTCCCGGGTTCAAGCGATTCTCCTGCCTCAGCCTCCCGAGTAGCTGGGATTACAGGCGCCCACCACACTTTTGTATT
>NW_012114699.1:169157-171790 GCF_000951035.1 Colobus angolensis palliatus | reverse complement strand
TAATTTTTTATTTTTAGTAGAGATGGGGTTTCACCATATTGGCCAGGCTGGTCTCGAACTCCAGACCTCGTGATCCGCCCGCCTCCACCTCCCAAAGTGCTAGGGCTACAGACATGAGCCACAGCTCCTGGCCTGATTTACTGGTTTTTAGGCCTATGTATAAGTGCACAAAATCCCTCATTTAGTAACTAGATATTATTATCCTTATTTTACAGATATGGAAACTGAGGCTCAAAAAGAAGTTAAGGAAAGTGGGGCACAGTGGCATGTGTCTGTAATCCCAGGTACTCAGGAGGCTGACGCAGGAGAATTGCTTGAGCCCAGGAATTTGAAACTAGTCTGGGCTGGCCGGGCTAGCCTCAGGAAGCGGAGATTGCAGATAGCGCCACTGCACTTCAGCCTGGCCGACAGAGCGAAACTCCACCTGAAAAAAGAAACTAGTCTGGGCAACATAGTGAGAACCTATATTAATTTTTTTTTTTTGAGACAGGGTCTCACTCTGTTGCCCAGGCTGAAGGGCAGTGGTGCGATGTCTGCTCACTGCAACCTCCACCTCCTGGGTTCAAGCTATTCTCCCACCTCAGCCTCCCAAGTAGCTGGGACTACAGATGCCCGTCACCACACCCAGCTAGTTTTTGTATTTTTTGGTAGAGAGGGGGTTTCACCATGTTGGCCAGGCTGGTCTCAAACTCCTGACCTCATGTGATCCACCAGCCTCAGACTCCCAAAGTGCTGGGATTACAGGTGTGAGCCACTGTGCCTGGCCAAAAAAATTTTTTTCTAAGGTAAAGGGAATTTGCTTTTGGTCATATATCTCGGGAAATAATGGAGCCAATTCCATCCCAGGTCTGTTTGATTTCAAGCCCAGCACTTTCTCCAGAGTACCCTGTAGCCTTGCATGGTATATTTTCTTTCTCTATCCCCAACTGATCCTGTGACAATGTGTATGAAAGTGCTTTCATGCCAGGCACAATGGCACATGCTTGTAGTCCCAGCTACTCAGGAGACTGAAGCAAAAGGATCACTTGAGCCCAGGATTCAAGACTGTAGTGTGCGATGATTGTGCCTGTGAATAGCCACTGAATACCAGCCTGGGTAACATAGTGAGATCCCATCAAGAAATTGAGAAAGGAGGGAGAGAGAGAGAGAGAGAGGTTGAGAGAGAGAGAGAGAGAGATAAATTGAGAGAGAGAGGAAAAAAAAGAAAAAGAGAAAGAAAGATGGTGCAGATGGTGCATGTCTTTAATCCCAGCACTTTGGGAGGCTGAGGCAGACAGATCACAACATAGTGAGACCCCATCTCTACAAAAAATACAAAAATTAGCCAGGCATGATGGTGTGTGCCTGTAGTCCCAGCTACTTGGGAGGCTGAGGTGGAAGGATCTATTGAGTCTGGGAAGTTGAGGCTGCAGTGAGCCCTGATCATGCCACTGCACTCCAGCCTGAGTGAAAGAGGGAGACCTTGTCTCAAAGAAAAAAAAAAAAAAAGGAAGGAAAGAAGGAAGGAATCCCAGGTACTGGGATTGTCATTGGATGAGGGAGGGAGGGGAAAAAACATAGTAAAGGGATGAGGAATTTTGAGATATAAAGGGCAAAAGTTACCATTTTTGGAACACTCTGTGTCAAGCACTGGGCTAGGTACAGTACCTTATCTTTTTTTTTTTTTTTTTTTTGACAGAGTCTTGCTCTGTCATCCAGGCTGGAGTGCAGTGGCACGATCACAGCTCACTGTAGCCTCAACCTCCTGAGTTAAAGTCATTCGCCTGCCTCAGCCTCCCGAGTAGCTGTGGGAGTACAGGCATGTGCCACCACACCCAGCTAATTTTTGTATTTTTAGTAGAAACGAGGTTGCACCATGTTGGCCAAGATGATCTTGAACTCCCGGCCTCAAGTGATCCACCCACCCTGGCCTCCCAAAGTGCCAGGATTACAGGTGTGAGCCACTGTGCCCGGCCCAGTACCTTATCTTTAAACTTCCCAGCATCCCTGTAAGGTAGATATTATTATCTCCATGATATAGGTGAAAAAATTGAAGTTTAGATAATTTAAGTGACTTGTACAAGGAAGTCAGGGCCAGAATTAAAACTCAGGTCCATTAGGATGCAAAATTTATGTGATTTCCACTATAACCAAGTATATGAGTCTATTCTCACATTGCTATAAGGAAATACCTAAGACTGGGTAATTTATAAAGAACAAATGTTTTATTGACTCACAGTTCTGTGGGGCTGGGGAGGCCTCAAGAAACTTATAATCATGGCAGAAGCACCTCTTCACAGGGTGGCAGGAGAGAGAATGAGAGCCCAGCAAAGTGGGAAGCCCCTTAGAAAACCATCAGATCTCGTGAGAACTCACTCATTATCACGAGGACAGCATGGGGGAACTGCCCCCATGATTCAATTATCTCCACCTGGTCCTGGCCTTGACACGTGGGGATTATTACAATTCAATGTAAGATTTGGGCAGGAACACAGAGCCAAACCATATCTTTCCGCCCCTGGCCCCTCCCAACTCTCATGTCCTCACATTTCAAAACACAATCACACCCTTCCAACAGTCCCCCCAAAATCTTTTCTTTTTTTTTCTTTTTTTTTTTTTTTTGAGACGGAGTCTTGCTCTGTCACCCAGGCTGG
>NW_012114699.1:165358-168976 GCF_000951035.1 Colobus angolensis palliatus | reverse complement strand
GGGGTTTCACCATGTTCGCCAGGATGGTCTTGATCTCCTGACCTCATGATCCGCCCGCCTTGGCCTCCCAAAGTGCTGGGATTACAGGCGTGAGCCACCGCGCCCAGCCTAATTTTTCTATAATGTATTTTTTGTAGAGATGGGGGTCTCATTATATTGCCTAGGCTGATCTTGAACTCCTGGCTCAAGCAATCCTCCTGCCTCAGCCCCCCAAAGTGCTGGCATTGCAGATATGAGCCAATGTGCCTGGTCTGAGATTGAGACTGAAAGAAAACTGGGAGTTTACCCAGGTAGAGAAGGGATGAGAGAGTATTCAGTATTCGAGAGAGAGTCTAGCATGGGCAAATGCACCAAGACGTAAAGAAGGCATGAACTGAGGAACTACAAGAAGTTTATAGTACTGCTGAAATCCAAAGGAGAAGGGGCAAAGAACAGTGGAGGGAGATTAGGCAGGGGCCAAATTGTGGAGGGCTCTTGCAATGAGTGCTAAAGACTTTGAACTTTATCTTGAGAGTGATGGGAATCCACAAAAGCTTATAATGAGGGAACCAGCAGCAGATGCTTTTGGTAGAAGTATGGAGCATGGACAAGTGAGCAAGACTGATATCAGGAAAACCAATTAAGAGGCTATGGGCCGGGTACAGTGGCTCACACCTGTAATCCCAGCACTTTGGGAGGCTGAGGTGGGCGGATCACCTGAGGTTGGGAGTTTGAGACCAGCCAGACCAACGTGGAGAAACCCTGTCTCTACTAAAAATACAAAATTAGCTGGGCGTGGTGGCACATGCCTGTAATCCCAGCCACTCGGGAGGCTGAGGCAGGAGAATCGCTTGAACCCAGGAGGCGGAGGTTGCAGTGAGCTGAGATCCGGTCACTGCACTCCAGCCTGGGCGACAGAGCGAGACTCCGTCTCAAAAATAAATAAATAAATAAATAAATAAGTAAATAAAATAAAAAATAAAAGTACACTCATTCCAAATGAGAGAAATTGACCAAGATGTGGCTATAAGCCCCATGCAAGTCTGAAATCTAATATGGCAGTCATTAAATCTTATAGTTCCATAATGATCTCCTTTGACTCCATGTCTCACATCCAGGTCATGCCAATGCAAGAGGTAGGCTCCCATGGCCTTGGGCAGCTCCGCCCCCATGGCTTTGCAGGGTACAGCCCTGCTCCCAGGTGCTTTCATAGGCTGGCATTGAGAGTCTGCAGCTTTTTAGGCATATGGTGCAAGCTGTCGGTGGATCTACCATTCTGGGGTCTGGAGGATGGTGGCCCTCTTCTCACAGCTCCACTAGGCAGTGCCCCATTGGGAACTCTGTGTGGAGGCTCCCACTCCATATTTCCTTTCCACACTGCCCTAGCAGAGGTTCTACATGAAGTCTCCACTCCTGCAGCAAAATTCTGCATGAACATCCAGGCATTTCCATACATTCTCTGAAATGTAGACAGAGGTCCCCCAGCCTCAATTTTTTACTTCTGTGCACCCACAAGCTCAACACCACATGGAAGCTGCTAACGCTTGGGACCTGCACCCTCTGAAGCAATGGCCAGAGCTGTACCCATTTTAGCCATGGCTGGAGTGGCTGGGACACAGGGCACCAAGTCCCAAGGCTGCACACAGCAGTGGGCGCCTGGACCTGCCTCAGGAAATCATTTTTCTCTCCTAGGCCTCCAGGCCTGTGATGGGAGGGGTTGTCTTGAAGGTCTCTAACGTGCCCTGGTGATTCACATTTGGCTCCCCATTACTTATGCAAATTTCTGCGGCCAGGTTGAATTTCTCCCCAGAAAATGGGTTTTTCTTTTCTACTGTATCATCAGGCTGCAAATTTTCCTAACTTTTATGCTCTGTCACCTCTTGAATGCTTTGCTGATTAGAAAGTTCTTCCACCAGAAGGCCGGGCACAGTGGCTCACGCCTGTAATCCCAGCACTTTGAGAGGCCGAGGTAGGCAGATCACCTGATTTCAGGAGTTTGAGACCAGCCAGACCAACGTGGAGAAACCCTGTCTCTACTAAAAATACAAAAGTAGCTGGGCATGGTGGCACATACCTGTAATCCCAGCTACTCGGGAGCTGAGGCAGAAGAATCATTTGAACCCGGGAGGAGGAGGTTGCAGTGAATGCCATTGCACTCCAGCCTGGGCAACAAGAGCAAAACTCCATCTCAAAAAACAAACAAACAAACAAAAATAAGCCAAGTGTGGTGGCAGGCACCTGTAATCCCAACTACTCAGGAGGCTGAGACAGGAGAATCACTTGAACCCAGGAGGCAGAGGTTGCAGTGAGCCAAGATCATGCCATTGCACTCCAGCCTGAGCAACAAGAGTGAAACTCCGTCTCAAAAAAAAAAAGAAAGTTCTTCCACCACATACCCTAAATCATCTCTCTCAAGTTCAAAGTTCTCTAGGGCAGGGTCAAAAGACCACCAGTCTCTTTGTTAAAGCATAGCAAGAGTGACCTTTACTCCAGTTCCAACAATTTTCTCATCTCCATCTGAGACCACCTCAGCCTAGACTTCGTTGTCCATATCACTATCATCATTTTGGTCAAAGTCATTCAACAGGTCTCTAGGAAGTTCCAAACTTTCCCACATCTTCCTGTCTTTTTCTGAGTCCTCCAAGCTGTTCCAACCTCTGCCCATTACGCAGTTCCAAAGTCACTTCCACATTCTCAAGTATCTTATAACAATGCCCCCACTCATTCCCCATATCAATTTACTGTATTACTTCATTTTCACCCTGCTATGAAGAAATACCCAAGACTGGGTAGTTTATAAAGGAGACTCACAGTTCTGCATGCCTGGGGAGGCCCTCAGGAAACTTGCAATCATGGCAGAGGGGAAGCAAACATGTTCTTTTTCTCATGGCAGCAGGAGAGAGAAGTGCCAGAAGCGGAAATGCCAGATGCTTTTAAAACCATCAAATTGGCCGGGGACGGTGCCTCACACCTGTAATCCCAGCATTTTGGGAAGCCGAGGCAGGCAGATCACGAGGTCTAGAGATCAAGACCATCCTGGCCAACACGGTGAAATGCCATCTCTACTAAAAATACAAAAATTAGCTGGGCATGGTGGCACATGCCTGTAGTCCCAGCTACTCGGGAGGCTGAGGCAGGAGAATCATTTGAACCCGGGAGGTGGAGGTCGCAGTGAGCTGAAATCATACCACTGCACTCCAGTCTGGCAACGGAGCGAGACTCCATCTCAAAAACAAAACAAAACAAAACAAAAAACAAAGAAACCCATCAGATGTCGTGATAACTCACTATTATCAGACCAGCATGGGGGAACTGCACCCCATGACTCGATTATATCCACCTGTTCCCACCCTTGACACATGGGATTATGACAATTCAAGGTAAGATTTGGGTGAGGACACAGAGCCAAACCATATCAGCAAGCTTCCTGTCCGTGTATTATTGTATTGTATTCCACATATTAGTAATATATTCATTCTGGTCAAGCTTATGTTTTTCAAACTTTCTTTGTGTCCCTCTCTAGTCGTAGTACAATATAAGTTTCTTTTTTTTTTTTTTTTTTTTTTTTGAGACAGAGTCTCGCTCTGTCGCCCAGGCTGGAGTGCAGTGGCCGGACCTCAGCTCACTGCAAGCTCCGCC